>NC_142361.1:25133675-25433675 GCF_059441175.1 Urocampus carinirostris
CTGTATTGCATTTGGAATTATTCAATTTACTTCTTAAAAAGGGGACATACATTATTTACAGTGGAACCTCGTTTCCGAACGCCTCTCAGTTCAAACAAATCGATTCTCGACCAAAAATTGAGAAATTCTTGCTTCGCTTTTCGATCAAAAAATCTGAGTTCGAATGCCGGTACGCTAGGGTGCGATGCTGAGCGGCGTACGGGTGTAGATTGCCTCCACCCCTCGTGAAGAACTGTTATGACGTGCGCGCGCACTTCTTTTCGCTTTCGCTTTTAATGTCGGTGAACGTAGTGTTTTAGCCCCTAATTATGCATCCGAAGAAGGTCGGTGCAAGCAGCAAAGTTGCTACAGGTGAAAAAAGAAGAGTAGTGCGTACAACTATTGCATTTACGAAAGAAATAATAGCAAAATATGAAGAAGGTGTGCGAGTTTCCGATCTTGCTATACATACAGCATGGCTTCTGCTGAGCACCACAAAGGTAAGAAATCCTATTCATAAATCTTTTCTTTATCCTTTAACCGCTCACCACTTGTTGTGGAGACCCGGGTGCTAAATGACGTGTAAACGACCTGATTTTATTTTTACACGTTCATGTTAGCATAATCTTCTGTACGAAAGATTACGCTATTGCGAACGTACGATTAGCCTGGGTTAGCTTCATGTTTACTTTTATGGTAAATGTTCAGGGTGTTGTAACGGATTAAAAGGATTTTACTTACTTTTAATGGGAAAAACGATTTTCGGTGATCGACCAAATCGGTTTTCGATCAGGTTTCTGGAACGGATTATGGTCGAGAACCGAGGTTCCACTGTACTTCCAAGACTAATTTAATCAAATGTTTTTTTTGTAATAAAAATGACATATATAAGAATGTGTTTTAGTCTGCATGTGTATTCATTCGTAAATATACGTTAGGGGTGAACCTAATAACCAAAATCGCTGAAGTCCTAGGTATCAGATTTAAGACTTTATCGAAAGATAAAAAATAAAATGCAACCAATCGTTAATTTTCCCTCCACACACTTGAGTTTCTAAACCAATGCGGCCCGCGACTCAAAAAGTTTGCCCGCCCCTGTGTTAGCGTAAAGGTAGTTTGCTTATAGGCCAGCTTTCAAACACATCTGCTTGACTTTGCATATATAAATACATATACTGGGAGGCTCCTGCCAAAATAAAGGAAACAAGGGGATAATATTGTTTTTTTTTTTTTTGAGAGATCGCCTCATTTAACGCTTAGTTGGTGTAGAAAGAACACTTTTAAACCACTCCATAAGACCCCCATGCCAGAAACACCTCCAGCTTGCTTTCAGTTTCCTTTACTTTAAAAGGGTGCGCTACAGATGTATATCTATATGCAGTATAAACCTGATTTGGCAATGCAAAGGAATGGGAAACGTTGCCAAAAAGGAAAAAGGAGGGGGGGGGGGGACATCTGCATTGCAGTGCTTGAAATCAGACATGGAATGACTTTGGGAGCGTATAGTTAAAAAGAAAAAAAAAATCGGCGATGGATGGAGGACAAAATGTTGATGAGAAACGCTCGTCCTGTTTGTCAGTTGACGGCCTTGCTTTTACCTTAACTACACAGCGCGTCCATAAATCTTGTAAAGTCCAATAAGCTTAAAAGGCGCAACAAGTTCCGAGTAAATCAAATGACAAACGCAGGGATGGCTTTACTCTGTATATTAAAAAAAAATGCCTGAAAAGGATAGTTTGACTTACCTCGAAGTCCAGATCGGAATATCGGGATTTTCTTCTCTGAAAAATGGGGAAACAAAAGAAACGTTTGGCTGTAAGAAATGGACTACAAAAATTCTATCCATCTTAATAGCCTATTATGTATCTTTTTTGCTAGCCGACATGGTCTCTCGGTCTCTCTCTTGCTCGGTGTCTTACTCTCTTGGTCTCCGTTTCCCTCTCGGACTCTCTCCCTGTCTCTCTCTTTCTGTGTTGTGTGTCTCAGTGTCTATCTCTGAGTCTCCCTCTGTGTCGGTCTTTTGGTGTCAGTCTAACACTCTGTGTCAGTCTCTCCATCTCTCTGTCTGTTGGTCTCTCTCTCGGTTTCTCTCGGTTTAGGTCTCTCTCTCGGTTTCTCTCTGTGTCAGTCTCTCTCTCTCGCTTTTTCTCTGTGTCAGTCTCTCTCTTACTCTTTTTCTCTCTCAGTCTGTCAGTCTTTCCATCTCTCAGTCATTCTTTCTCTCAGTCTCTCTGCGGTTTGCTCTCTCGGTCCCCCTCTATCTCTCTGAGTATTGCGTGAATAGCAAACAAATTGTCTCTGTCGTTTTATAGCTAAAAAGCGAGCTAACTCGACATTTTTTGTTAGAGAGCAAGTTTGTTTCCTATGTACATATCCCTCTCTACCCCTCTTCCAATTGCTAACAGGTGAACTAGCTAGCTCTTAGTTAAAATAAGTCTTATTTCAAACCTGGGCCTCTTTAAATCCCGGCTAAAAACACAACTTGAGGATGGCTTTTAATACTGAATAGTATGATGACAAGTTGATTTTATCTTATCTGATCCCGTTGTATTTCTTTGTTTTTGTTTTATTGTTTGGTTTTTACTTGTTGCTAATCTTTTATTACTGTGAAGCACCTTGGTACACAAGGAAAGTTGTAAAGGACTGTATAAATAAAAAACATTTAGCCTGTTACTTTTTCTACATAGATTTGTCTGTCTAGATTGCCATATACACATACTCTCTCACTCAAAGAGACAGACTGCATTGCTTAATAGATATGACTTTGATAAATAATTCGATGTTAAAAAAACATAAAAATTATTGGAATCTGTCCAGGTAGTATTTTTTTTTAAGTATTGGTACTCGTAACAGTGACCAGTATTGACTGCCTTCTATTGACAATTTTACAATGACGAAATAAACCATTAAAGCCATTAATGTTCATGTTTTTTATGGTGGAATTTTGAGCAGTTCTTTTAGAAAATCAACAATTGAGTATCGGTACTTGTGACAATGGCTGATACCGGTATTGACTCCTCTCTCGTGGCAATTTCACAATCAGAAAATAACCGTTAATTTGAATATATTTTTTTAGGTGATAGGGTTTTAAGTGTTTCCCTAAAATATCACCCCATTTTACAGAATAACTAGTGGTAACAATATTGGTATCAAATTGGTATCTTTATGAAAAGCCATATGCTAATTTCTTGCCTCAGGGTTCGTCGACTCTTAATGGCCAAATTCAAGCAGTTTAAGGATTTTCAGAGACAGTTTTCTTATTTCGGCAGTACCATTAAAAGAAAATAAATCAGGTGTGAATTATGCATTTTGCAGAGCCACAAATATGTTCGAAATTTACATATGCAAGTTCTGATCTTGCATATGCATTTATCAAGACATTTGGTTTTTAGATCTTTAGTAAAGGGCAAAGACGATTGTTTTTGAGACAAACCTATCCCCATATAGGTAGCTCACATATCCAGTTGCAGGAAGTTCTTCCTATTTCAGTTTACTTCCGCGAAACGATACATTAGTTCTTTGCATGGCTCATAATAAATGTCCATAATCTATAATCCTTGCACTTATACACATTTCATAGTATCCCACTTAGGTGTAGCATGCAAAGGGTGATGAAGCTTCATAGGGCAATGTCGTACAAACTAATGCCAGCTGCAATTATTTAGGAGGCAAAAATAAATGCAATGGCAAAGTGAAGCCACGAGAGAGCAGTGTTGGTGTCATTTTTAAACAGACTTGTTTAACAATTTCAAGCAGCCCCCCCAAAATTCAAGCACTTTTCAACCCTTGAAAACACAACATTAGAAATCAAGCATTTTCAAGGATTTCAAGCACCCGTAAGAACCCTGCAGCCGGCATACCTCTAACGAGCTCATCGAGATGGTGGAGCCCGTCTCGCTCCTGGAGAGCCCGGCGCTCTCCTCCATTTCAGCCAGGAAGTTCTTGACGGCGGTTCTAGGTTCAAAGGGCAGGTTCTGCATGGTCTCGGGAGCGCCCGGGTACTGCTGCTCCAGGTTGACGTTGATGTGGTCCATCCCCGACGGACTGATGTTAAAGTCGGGACTCATCTTGTAATGCATCAGCCTGTCGTGAGGGAGCGTATCCATGGCGATGTTCATCTTGGCCTCCTCCTTGAGGTGAGCCGGCAGGGTTGCCGATCCAGAAAGCGGCACCCCCGACGCGCGGGGCATGACGATATAGTCCGTCTCCATCATCTGGCCCGGCTGTGGGTGTCCTTCCAGGTTATGTTCGCTCTGGCGCACGGCATCCTCTGTACAAAGGTAAACGGCGCGGCGCAGTTCGGCGTTGGTGTCGGCTAGCGACTGCTCCTTGAGATCTCCGACCCCCATGGGCATGTGCAGCGCCGACGGCTGCTGGATGATCACTTTGGAGATGATGTTACCGGGTAGGGTGGAGTAGTTGAGGCCTTCCGGCACCTTCTCGTCTTCTTCGTCGTTGAGGGAAATGCGGGAGAGCGTGCCTGTGACGGTGGCGGCGCGGCAGGAGCCCATGTCCTTGTGGAGGGTTGCTGGGGAACAAGCACGTGTTTAGTGTCATTGACAGGTTATGTGGTCTTTGCTCGTTTCGTTTTCTTACTTTCTTACTTTTCAAATAAGTTTAAAATGTATCCCCTGCCCAGGCAAGCTATTTCCATATTTTCCAGTTCAATTCAGTTCAGTAAATTTATTGTCTTTGTCAAAGAACAACAAAACTCCGTTTGGAGCATCCAGTCATCCTTTCACATTTAAAATAAATTACAAAGATCCATGAACATTCAGAATAAATATAGATTAAAAACCCAATACCCATACGCACTAAAGTTAAATGCAGACATGGTACCATAAAAACTCAATAGCAGCATAATTAAATCAGTAATGTTAAAGTGCAATTGTGACTGACGGTCATCATCATTCAATTGTGATGGAACGAGGTAGAGAGTAATGATTGAGTCCTGCAGTAGTGCAACTAGTTCAGCTATTGTCAGTCGGTGGGTGTGATTGATGTTCTAAGTGTGTGTGTGAGTGGGGGGCAAAGAGGGGCGGGGCAGAGTTCAATAGCCTTACAGCCTGTGGATATAGACTGTTGGCCAGTCTAGATGTTCTGGCCTGTATTGACCTGTATCTTCTCCCTGAAGGGAGCAGGTGGAAGAACTGGTGAGCAGGATGGTGCTGGTCCCGCAGGATGTTGTGGACTATAAGTCACAGATTTTTTTCATAGTCTGGCCAAGGGTGCGATTTATAAATTACATTATCACATAACACACTATTTTATCATTGAGTTTGAATTTCATATTACCGGTATTGGTATATCAACTCACCTGTTATTTTGGGTTAACTATTTACAAATGAGTGCTTGGAGACTGGCCCAAGTTAAAAGAAGAGTTGCAATGAAAAATATCTGTGTATCATTTGTTATTGCAACATCCATTGCAGCCTGGTCATGCTAGGAGGGGGACAACCTCATGTGCGGTCCCTTGTCAAGGTTTTTTCATTTTCCTCATGTTTTTGAGTTTTTACTTGTTGGCATAATAGTCCGTGGATTGCAATAATCTGTGGTCTGTGCAGCCCTTTAAGACTTTGTGATTAAGGGTGTCACAAATAAACATGACTTGACTTAAAAAGGTCCAGTCAGTCACTCAGCGAGTACGTCTTCATTTCACATCTATTTATTTGGACATTAATGTATTCATTTTATTTATTTATAATGAAACGATTTGGTTGAATTGTTTTTTTTTTAATGGAACTATTTTATTGAATTATTTATTATGTAAGTTATTTAAAATCATTCATTTATTCTAGAGGAAACCAATTCATTTTTTTCCATATATTTATTTGTTAAAATAAACTATTTGAATGTAGAAGTTTTCAACCAAAATATGAAGACCACAAATGATGCAATGCATATTGTACAATGTGATACTCAACATTTCAGAACAAAATAGTTTTTTTAAGTGATTTAGGATCCGGTATCAGTATAATCCCATGCTGCTGCCGATCGTTGATAACGTCCGGCTCCTCTCTGAAGAGCGGGATGACGCTTTACACCGGAAATCAACGGCGACTAAATGGTGAAGGTGCTGTATCTGAGACAGAACAGGAAGCTTTTGCTAGTGGTCGTTGTGAAAACCAGGACTATCTGTTTCATATGGCGGAGCAAACGTCAACCCAGAGAGAGCGTCGTACAGCCTCTAAAGGGATGGGCGCCAACAGGCTGTACACGCTCTGGACGCAAAGAGAGTGGTGCCCCTACTTCCTGGAGGTTAAGGAATTAAACAACCATGATTTTATTGTGTGATTATTATTATTTATTATTTTTTTTGTTTCATTTCAAAAAACGTGTAAAAAGAAATCTACATAAAAATATATTATTAAAACGTATTTTTTAATATTCTACTTTAATAAAGTTGGAAGTATAACAAAATGATATGGCATATACAATTTAACAGTACAACGCGTAGCACAATCCATTTACTTGTGCGCATCACTGTAAACCCTCCCAAGATATTTTGATGCCGCAAAGCACTGTGGGATTTGTAGTATAGAGATGAATGATACAAGCAAACTTTGGCTTCCCCGTTAAAAAAAAACCCTCATGTGTATTGGTTAATTTCTCCGAGACATTTCCATTATTTTATTTATAAGGTAGAATATGTTCAAATTTTGGGCGCAGAGCGCATTTTGTCAAGAGCTCTTCTGTTTTACTACCGTCTGATTCCTGTCATGATTAATTCATGCTACCTGACTGCTTCTTCCTTTCTTTTTTTGTCAGTTAGTTGCACTTTAGTCTGACAGGAGTGTACCTTGTTGAAGGATCTAGGCCAAAAGACTTTCTGAGAACTCTGAGTAAGTAAGTTTTATACAGAGTTGAATGTTAACCTTTTAGAGTTTTTTGTTATGTTTTCCTAAAAGTTACAGTGAGTAATAATTCACCAATACAGGTTGTTGTAGTCTACTCCCATATTTACTTGCATGAGCAAGGATTATTTTTGAATGGTGACAGGACATAAAAATTGCTCTTAATCCCTGCAAGTGACAACAAAATACCAAGAAAGATTGATACAACCAAAGCGGCTGAAAAGAGCTAATTGCTGGGGTTGGTCAGAGCTGGCGTAAGCCTCCAATTTAAGGATAAAGCTACTAAAATGCCAGTAAAATATAACAAGGGCAAGAAATCTTCCATTATATAATTGCAAGCCATAGCCTGCAGTCAAGTGGCTAACATGAGCAGATAGAGAACAGTGGGGGGAAAAAAATCATTAAAAAAACGCCAGGACCCTGTATTACGGAATTCAGCTGTGGAAGGCAAGTGACACTAAGGGGCAAGGCAAGCCTTAATTACGAGAAGCAGCTATCAATAAAGAGTAGTGGCGACCCATAGCCTTCAGCCAAGTGGCCAACTTGGCTGGCTAGAGAAGGAAACATAGAAAAAAAGTAAAAGATGCCTTATGACTCAGCGACCATCACATGCAAGGATCAGCTGTGGAAGGCAAGTAGCTGTTCAGCCCTTAACTATCTATCTATCTATCTACCTTGGTCATATTTCATTGGTTTACCCCTGCCGCGTCATACGGGTGCCCAGCCCATCCTTAAGAACGCGTCCACAATCCCACTATACTTTCACAACACCTCTCCACTCCTATCTATCACCAACAAGAGCTCTAGCTTCCATTATATTTAGACCTCTTTCTTATTTTTTCTCTTTCTTTCTTTTCTTTGGATTTCCTACCTTCACAAAATGGTCATTCAGGCTTCCGTAGCAATAAGATTCCAAACATGTCAGGGCTTCTCAAGTTGTGCAATATAAGGACACATTTCTAAACCTAAGGGTATTTAAAAATATACATGTTCATGAGATGCATGTGTTCATGCTTATCATTCGAATCAATAGGGATTTCTCTCTAAACGAAACAAATAATTTACACGGGTGGTTAGCGTGCAGCCTCCTCGTGTGAAGGATTCCTGTGTGGGTTTCCTCCCACATTCCAAAAACATGCAAGTCAAGTTAATTGGCGGGTCCAAATTGTCCCTAGGTGTGAATGAGCATGTAGTTGTCGGTTTCTCTGTGCCCTGCGACTGGCTGGCAACCAACTCAGAATGTCCCCGGAGTTGGCTATAACAGATTCCAGCGCCCCCCTGCAAATCCTACTGAGGATAAGCCGTGCAGAAAATAGAGGGATGGAAATATTCTACACAACTAGGGGTCGCTATTTAAGGCACACAGGCGCTTCAGGGAAATCAAAAAGGAGCATCATCAAAAGGATTGCTATTTTTGATAATGTCAAACATATTAATAGAAGCAAAACAGTGCAAAGCGACTCTTACTTACAATTGTGTTTTCCACCCCAAAAAAACTGCAGTATAATGTTGTTTTCGGATTAAAAACAGTGCTTTGGTAACTGTGAAAAAGTCCTGTGGGGATTGCTGGCTGTTATGTAACTGCAGCTATTTTTACTGTATAACCTCTTTTCGGGGTTTCTATGTGGAAGGAGTGGGCGGAGGGTGTTACAGCGCACCCCATAGATTTTTTTTTTAATTTGAAAAAAAGATTCAATGTTTGACGGCGTCATCAGTGATTGCAAGGGGATTTGAAATTGGATGTGCTCTTACCCGAGCGGCAGGCGATGTCCACGTCTTTCTCGAAATCCGTCTGAAAATACGGGATCATGTTTAGAAGCATATCGAAAACACAAAAAAATGCATAGTTATATATGCATAAATATATATTATGTATGATAAACTAGGGGTGATCAAACATTTTCAGTAGCTGGCCACATTGGTTTACATTTGTAAAAAGGCCCGGCCGGAGAAAAAATAATGGCCGATTTATGTATTTAATTTTTTGTATATGTCGATAGAGAGTCCGATACCTCGGCAATACATGAAGAAAAACGATAACATAAGACCATCTATTTGTTGTTTGTATTTACCAGTAGAAGTTATGCTTTGTTGTCTATTTGTTCGTAAAGGGACCGTTTAATCCAATTCGTTTTGAAACACTCAAAATATACAAAATAAATATGTTTCCAAATTGCGGTTCACGGATACCTTAACCACCCGGATTTTGCTTGCTTTAATGTGTAAATATTGTGTAAATTAACTTTTTTTAATTGTTTATCCTTACAGTTAAATGTGTAACTGGAAAGTCAGGTCAAATTTCGTTGTGACATGTTAAACCCATTTTGTAACAATGATAATAAAGGTATATCGTATTCTATTCTAAATTCTGAAGACTTTTCAACACTTTTTTTAAATGCCTTTTGAAATCATATTTAAGACCAAAAACACAATTGAAAACGAATAAAACAGAAAAAAACAAATTCTTGCACACATTATGTACTTTGTATACATAAACTGTCACAGCTACGCATAAGCCAAGGCAATAAACGTTCGTCGGACAGCTACTTCTCAATAAGTTTACATATTCCCATGGTCCAAAGTAAACATCTCTGAAAAGCCCGACTGAAATCACATCACCGTTATTGTGGTCACTTGATGTTGCTACGTAGGTAAATTGGTGAATTATCAAAAAATACATTTGTGAAATGTTACTAAATCTTTTTAGATCAAACAAAAATAAATCATTTTAATGTCTTCACATTCTTAAGACTTTCTATAATTGGAATCAAGATGTTTAATGCCAATTAAGGCCTAATTGTTAGAATCATGAATTGAATACCTTTTAAGACTTTAAGGATCCGAGGGAAGCCTGAGTCAGCAAATACAATTTTGGGAATGGCTCTTAGCTTTGGTGACATCCAGTTAACACATTTCAAACAGCAGGTCATTGTTTTGCGTGTTAGGGGCTTATTTTTCTTTGGTGCTTCTGCCATCTTTGTCTCACGGCTTGGATTAAATCTGTCGGCCCCCGGGCCGTAGTATGCCGACCCGTTCTAAATTTCTACAGGTCATTTCTGCTTAGAACTCTAATGAAGTCATCAATGAGTGCATATCAGAATGCAACGATGCAAATGGGAACAGGAGGCGTTTTGCACCTGTGCTCCGAATGACCGCATCAAACCGTGGCGGCCGGGCGCCGCTCGGCTTTTGTGAAGCCCGTTTCCCCCGGAGGGGTGTTAGAATGCTAATGGCGGATCATTTTTCCGGCTGTATCGAGATGAAAAGACTGACGTCCCAATTTCAAAGGTCGGTCCGGAGCGATACTCCATTATCCCAGAGGAGGAAATGAGAGGGACGCGTGCCTGACTGGGACGAGGTCGGTAATTTCAATTAAACCGGAGTAAAGGCTAGCGTTTTAAGGGTCCAGAAGGAGCACTATGGCATATAGTATCATTTTAGGGTTAATTATGAAACAATGTTTCTGTTGGCACCCTTAATCACCACAATCTTAGGGGCACCATTTTCTGTGGTACTTCTTGGGCAAGTACAGCCTGGCGGCACCCATTCCTCGACAAATGTTTCCACCCAGTCTCGAAACGGGGACCTATTGCATTTTAGGCGAATGGGCTAACCACTGCACTGGCCAAACACTATGAGACAATACACATACTCCCCAAAATGACGGTGTGTAATAATTCAACAAAAGAGTTCGCCGTAGCTTAGAATAGAGCTAAAGCGAGTGCATTGGAAGAAAACAAACTACGAAAGCCTAATGGATACCACTTGGCGGAATTCAGAAGCCTACTTTTATATTTTCCTGCGTCAACAAGGATGAATTTCAGTCAGCGGCAGGACATGAGAGTTAATACGAATACCTGCTAGGTAAAACAAAAAAAATGGCTAGCTGGATACACCCGGAGCGTCTGAAAAGAGCAAATAGCTGTAGTTTGTCAGAGCTGGTGTTAGTGTCTCACGTTAGCAGCAAGTGGGAGTTACTAAAAATTCCAGTAAATATTGCAAGAGCAAACTAGGATTTGCCAAACTTCAGGACTCTAAAATCCTCCATTAAAAAGAGTATGAAATAAATAGGATGATTTTACATTCAAATAATATATTAAATTATGATAAGAAACGCAATATATTAAATATTTAATTATATAACTAAATAATCAAAAAATGTAATGTTTTTATTTAGCAAACAACAATTTGTAATCCCTTGTTCTAATAAAGTTTTGTTTAAAAAAGAATACATGATAGCGAGTGCTGTTTGCGCGTCTTTCATTATTGCTCACTGCAGACAAAACACGCGTGCTAGCGCAGACAACAGAAAGGACTTGAGAATATTATAGCAATCGTTAGAAAGACGTTGCTTGAGTAAACAAACTCTCTTTTGAAAAAAAACTTCATTTTGACTCCACCGGGTGACGGTGCAATACACATAAGACTAAAAACTAGACAAGTTTCGGTGAATTTGTTTTGGATTCTCTTTGTACTTTCAAAAGGTTGCTTTCATGCACTAAGGACACGTTGCTCATGAAAACACATTTTAACATTTAAATCCAATTTGAGATCTCCTTAATATTTGACATTTCAGTTTGACTCACAGAACTCAGCAACATACAGCTGTAGAAAGCTCTATTACAATGAAGGATAAAGCTAGCTTTATTTACACAAACCAGCTAACAATAACAATGGAGTCTAGCAGTGAGCCGAAGCCTGCAGCCAAGTAGCTAACATGAGTGGCTAGAGAAGAAAAAAAGTAGGAAAAAGTGCCAGGTACCTGAAGGCAACACTGAAAGACGAACCAAGCTTCATGTACACGTAGCAGCTAACAATAACAATAAACGCTATCTGCTAGCCATAGCTTGCAGCCAAGTGGCTAACGAGAGTGGGTACCAAGGGAAACAGTGAGAAATAAAGCCCTAGATGCCTGAATCACAAAACACTGCAACAATCTCATGCAATGCTCTGCTGTTGTCGGTAAGTAGCCGTTAAGTGCTACAAACACTACAGGAACAAGCTTACTTTGCAAAATGATTATAATAAGATGGCAGCTAAACATATCAGCTTCTCAAGTTGTGTAGTTTAATTCCAAATTTTGGAATCTACAAATGTTAGAGTCCTGTTTAGGAGGTAGTACACATGTTTTTGCTCATTATTGTTGAGTGCGAATAAAGTATTTTGACACTGCAAGGAGTCTGTATATATTACAAACTCTTAAACACAAGACAATATGTCCTATCACTCTTTTACTACCCTTAACAACTCCCAACAAGTGAAAAGCAAAAGCAACGTTGTAAAGTGAATCAAGCCCTGAGCCCAGAAGGAAACAAGGTTACAGAAACATGATGAAATTAGAGAAAAGGCGCTTACCATTATCTGAGCATGGCCGTTTGGGAAGCCCCCTGTTGCATCACCGCTGATTGGATCTTGGCAGTTTCTAAGTCGACATCTGAACGCATCTTGGACCTATGACGAGAATGTTTAATTTTGAGGTCTTTTAAATACACTTGTTTTTTTGTGACAATCCGTCTTTTCCATTCCACTCTTTGTGTACAGAAATGGTTTAACGGGACCACCCATACAGGACCATTTCTGAAAAGCTTTTATTCTGACCACTCAGCGGTGTTTTCCCATGATTGGCTGAAAAAAAAGTTGGTTTTGCTTCTAGATCGTTTAATGTAAGCAATCGTACCAAAACCTGATACACGTGGCACGGGTTGGCATTTATATAATCCGCCCACTTCCTGTTTAGCACATGTTGTGTCCAGAAGACCCCCAGGATACGTCGACCCCGTCTTAAGACGTTTTCACTTTACAATATGAATTACTAGGTTTTCTGGGCCACTCTATATATATATATCAATAACAAATTACTTTCCATGTCCAAAATCTTCTAAAATTCAAACTTTGTGGAGCTCATGCAATCATGGTTAAGTCTTTAAGATGCCTGTCTGCTCTTGGTCCACTTCATATCAAATGATGATCTGTTATTGGTTTGCATCACGACATCATGAAAATGCCAATATGTTATTGGCTGAACTCCCTCCTATAATGCCTTTCTCTCTCTTCATTCAGTTTAGAATACCGTGTGCTTAATTAAGATGCTTTTAGTTCAAAATGTTTTAGTGATGCTTTAGGGAAAAGCAAAACACTTTAAATCCCATGGAAAATAAGCTTGAAACGGATAAGAAATACATAGAGGGCACACAAATCTCCCTCGCTTAGTTGCAGGGTTGTAACCAATCAACGTTCAGGATTATTATTATAAAAAAAGATAACGATTAAAGGAGGGACATCTTTTAAGGGCATGACAATTCTTGCAAGTGGTAGTTTTAAAATCAGTTTACATGTAGATTTATAATGTTATTCAAACATATACAAATGTATTACACATAAGTAGTACCGTATTTTCCAGACTATAAGGTGCCCTTAAAATGCCCAGATTGGCCAGAAATTCGAATGAGTGCCTTATGACCAGGTGCACCTTATGTACTGCAGAATATGGTGGTTAGAATTGGTATTGCATACGATAATTATAGGTACCATACAAAGGTTTTGTGCAAAGATTGATCTTTCGATAAACCTAACTGACCAACCCTTACAAACCCTAATATTTTATGCAACCGGAATCAAACCTGAGGAGTGGTGGTGAGAGTGCTGACACCCACAGTGTGTCACAAAAGTGAGTGCATTCCTCACGTTTCAGCAGAGATTTCATTATAATGTTTGCTAAAAACCACACTAAAGAAACAGCACCATGACACAATGAAAAGCAGTACGTGTAAAGCTTTAATAGCAGTGTACATTTATTTTAACCCTTTAAAAAATCTAAATATGACCATCAAACACTAACCCCCCTTTGCAACAATAGTGAGTACACCCTAAATAAGAGTTCCTCGAGTGTATTGTCTGAGTACTTACAGGCCCCCCCCTGCCACCTCTTCAATCTCAGCAGCAATGCTGACAGCACTCCTGCACAAATATTTTTTGGATAGCATTTGGATGTGATGCGGTGCACGATCACTCAGCTTCTTTGGACAGCCAACACAAGCCCTGTTGTGAGTGCATCCTGATTTTTTCAAAACGCTGAAGGATCTTGGCCACTGTACTGCAGCTCAACATCAGGGTGTTGGCCATCAATTTGTATCCTTGGGCAGCCTTATGTAGTGTCACAATTCATTTTATAAGGTCCCCAGAGAGTTCCTTGCCATGGTGTGCCATCTTTGGAGTTTCAGTGACCAGTAGTATATTGTTCTTCAAATTGTACTCACCTGCTCACTATTCATACCAGAGGACTAGCATGAATAACAAGCCACATGGTATTTTGGAGGGGAAATGTCAAACAGTGCTTTGTTTGGACGTATAAGGATGTAGTCTCTTTTGGGTGTACCAACTTTTGTTGCAAGGAGTTTCATTATTGATGGTTATATTTTAAGATTCTTTGAGGGGAAAAATATATAAGCTTATATAAAAGCTTTACACAGACTTCTTTTCATTATGTCAAAGCGATGTTTCTTCATTGTTGTTCTATTAAAAGTGTTAATGAAATATCCGCAGAAATATAAGGAGTGTACTCACTTGTGACATACTGTAACCACACTTCACAAGTGGTACAGGTGCAATAAAGCATTGGAGCTTATTTGATTATCACATTATTTTTACTCACACTGCGCCTTGTATTCCATTGAGCCTTTTAGTGTGGAAAATACAGTACTTACTATATGCCATTTTGTTGTTTTTATCAGGAGTACTTGTTGCTTGGAATGCATTAGCTAGTAACCATGACAATTTCACTTTACCATTCCTACCTCAGAACAAATTATCGGAAGATCCCTGATGTCTATTGTACCGTTAAAATAAATAAATAAATAAATATTATTTATTTTATTTTTTTAAAAAGCAGGGGGTCTTCTGCCTAAATGCGGAATAGGTATTGTGGGGAAAAAAAAAACATTTTCCTTACCTCTCTCCGTAAGACACAATGCACCATCACTATGACGAAACCCTGCAGAGAGTCAAAGACGGCAAAGAGGATTTGAAAGAGGATGGAGCGCTTGTCCGTCATGGCGAGAACCGCCGACATCCATGTCAAGGCCAACAGAGGGAGGACCACGCATGAGCTCCACAGAGACGCCCTGTAAACGAAGAAGCATTGGTAATCGTAGCGCAAACATTCCACCCCGCCCCTCCCTTCTTCCGCCGTGATCTGATTTATAGCGCTAACATCCGTTACCATGGCTGCGCATTAGCGAGGCGGGCCCCGCTGTATATGCGGCATTGTCTTATTGATTCTTGCACACTTACATGGCATTGCTGGCTGTAGTCGCTGACAAAGCGGAGGTGGATACCACACCGCATTTGGCACACTTGAGAGTCAACCCCGTGTGCGCTTCGCTCATTTGTCTGCAAGGCACAAAAAACGACAAAGGCATGACCGACGAGCACAAAATGTTTTTCTTATCATCATTTTTATTTCCAATTAGGAACAGATTGTGTAGTGTTCCTCCACAAAATGATGCAAATATGTGGCAAAATATTCCACGGGGCCGGGGACTTGAGATATGTAGAAATGTAGTTTCAAAGTTGACCCATCTGGTCTGTGTCCTGTAGAGCAGTGAGGTCATTGAAGAAACACTTTCAAACTGGCGATTGTTAGGGTTGCACGATCAATCGAAATCTAACTAATACTGTGATGTATTGCGATTGTGTAATCCAGGGATGTCGCACTCATTTTGGCTGAGGGACCGGACTAGTAGATTGAAGAGAAAGAGAGAAAGAGAATGGAAGAGGAGAGGGAGAAAGACAGAGAAAGAAAGAGAAAAAGAGAATGATAAAGAAAGAAAGAAAGACAAGAGGGGTAAAGAAGAGAGAAAGGTGAACAAGTGAAGAGAAAAATAGGGACCGAAAAAAAGTGCGAGGGATAAGTAGAGAGAGACAGAGACAGAGACAGAAAAACGTACAGAGAAAGTGAGACAGGGAGAGAGAGCGAGAGAGTGAGAGAGAGAGAGAGAGAGGCTGAGAGAAAGAAAAAAAAACAGAAAAAAAGAAAGAGAAAGATGGATGAGGTAAGAGAAGGAAACAGACAAAGAGAGAAAAAGAAATAAAGAGAAAAAAAACTTACTGGTACTCTCTTTGACTAATTAACACGTAAAACAAAATGGCTACAGGCTTTCTAGGGTGCTGGTGTACTTCCGATGACATTACATACATTTTCAAAATGCATTAATTTGGAAAATAATTAGAAGATACTGATGAAATATACATAGATTTCATGCAAACGCCATGTAGTATTTCCTCAAATTTCGCATGCTTAAGAATTTTAAATAACTGACATGATGTTAGCGAAACATCGTGTGGGCGTGTTGTGGTTATACCGGGGGCTTATTAACAGGGATTCACAATGCTCCCGCGAGGAAGTCGACCTCTTTGTGTCCGGTGATTTTTCTTGGAGAAAATGTCCATAAGCTCCATGTTTATTTATATCTTAAGATATGTAAATTGTTTTCTTGCAAACTCAAGCTCAGCACTACTTGGAAAAATGGGGCATATTAAATGTAGTTGTCATATGTGTGTTCAAGTCCATTTATTCTTTTATCTTTCTACCTGAAAAAAAAGTTTCAAATTTAGTCAAAGGTGAAAAATATTTAAATGTTATTCATTCATTCATGTCTTATTTTGTTATAAATTGTAAATATATTTTTAGTAAAACAAATAATTTAAGTAGTAGTTTTCTTATTTAACCAAGAAAAAATAAGTATATTTGTGACTTGCATTAAAAATATTAAACTATATCTATCATTTGGTAATTTTGCTAAATGTGTAACTCTATTTTCTGGTAGAATAAAAACTTTTTTGGGTGTTCTTTTTTTAATTGTCAATTAAAAAGTAAAAATATAATTTGAGAAAATATTCAAATTTATTTGTTTTCCGATAATTGTGATTTATTTTCCAAGTAGAATAAGATATTTCTTTTAATCTAGTCAATAAAAAATATTTCTTTTCATTTTGCTATAACTTATTTTTCTGTTACAATCTTTAACCATTCATTTTCTTATTGTACACCATAATTTCTTTTTAATTATCAATAGAAAACAATATTCAAATGTATACGCTTTAAATTTTACTGTATTGTAACATTTTTCTAGTAAATTAACACATTTTAAGTATTAGTCTTCTTGTTTGACTGTGGACAAAGTGTAAAATATATTAAATGTTGTTTTCAGTTTATATTTATGTCATTTTTTTCCAGTTACTAACATAAGTATTTCAAGTATCAGTTCTTGTTTTACTCGGGAAAAAACGTTTTTTAATTAGTAAATTAAGGAGAAAATTTCAATATGATGTTTTTTATGTACTTTATTTTGAAACATGTTTGTAGTAAACGTTACCACTTATTTTAAGTATCATATTTCTTCTTTTACATGGAAACGGTTGAAATATAATAGTGCGATACAAGAAGACTCAAATAGCAGATACAATCAGTAAAAAACACATAAAAAAGAAAATGCCTTTCTAGAATACAAAAAAATATTGTCTTGTAACCTGTGCCTCAAAAGTGCATTTTGATGGCTAAGCAAAAGTGTGTTTTATTTTTGACTTGTTAAGAATACATTCACACTAGAGGTGTAACATTAACACCAAAGAGTTGCGATGTCATGACTTTAATTTTCGCTGATGAACAACACAATGTCCTTGTCAAAAGGGGGTGGCGCCCTGAGCCACTAACTTTTAGTTTTTTCTTACTTGAAAAATATGTGTGCAATTGCACATCTGCCACAGTAGAAGGCAGTGATGCTCTCAAAGTAAACTTGAGCAGGAATCATTTGCTTTCTTTGCGGAATCGATAAACCAGAGGAGCCTACGGCGGCAGGTAGCCCCATATTAACACTTGAGTAAACCCCGGACCAGTTCTGGAAATATCTAACTAGTGATGGGTCATTGTGATTTACTGGGAAATTTGATTTTTGACTGGCATGAGAAATCAGTGTCTTTAAATACATAATGAATTCTTCAAAAATGGTTTATAAAATGAGCCGATTATTTTTTCCTAAACAACATCATTTTTTATATATTCTTAGAAAAGTAAGTGAAACGTGAAAAATAGTACTTCAAATAATCAAAATGTTCTGCCAATGAGGTGAAAACAACTTTTTAGTACGCAATACTGTATATCTCAACAAAAACACATACAATTTAGTTTTTGATTGATTAGTGCAGGGGTCGGCAACCCAAAATTTTTAAAGAGCCATAACAGACAAAAAAAAACAAAGTCTGGACCCTCAAAATTTAAAAGCCTTGTAAATACTTTTTAGTCATTGGATATTTAAAGGTGGGGTGTGCCGTTTGGAAGTTCCTAAAAAGTTACGGGTAGAATATTATCTCTGTTAACCATGTGTTAACAATGCCCAAATGAGTTCAAAGAGCCTTTATAATGTATTTTCCATCGCGCCCATCTGCTTTTATCTGACTTTTATCAGAGCTGTTTGGGAGTCACAACACAAGGAAGCAGGAAAGGGGAGAGGGATTTCATGCTCGTGCTTTTCTTTTTTGTAGAGTGAAAACAGTAAAATTAAATAAAGTTATTTCGTATACAGTCCAAACGCTGCCCCAAATCCCCAAAAAGATGAAAAAAAAGTGTATTTGAACACATCTAAGAAAGGCACATATTTGCAGCCGCCACACAAGCAGCTTGAAGAGGCTGCAATGATGATGGTGTCAGCAAGTAGAACATTTTTCATCCATCACACAAAAAATACATAGATTCCTCCTCATCTTTTTCTGTTTTCATGCATTTCTGAGTTAGTGTGTGCTTTGGTTTGTTATTAGTATGTGATAACAAAGTTGTAATTAATAGAAATAGGGTTAAAAAGGCTCAGACAACCGCTAAAATACTATAACAGCTAGAAAAGTAATTTCCTGAAAAATCACAATGTCCCACCCCTTTTCGGAACATCTTTGAGAGCTACTCAGGTGTTCTTAAAGGCACCCTGTTTGTGAACCCTACATTAAAAAGTACATCATATTCTAGGCATACAATTCTGAGCAGTATTATTAGCATCGGAACAAATACATAATGAATACATAGAAACAAGAAAATAATAAAAGAAGAAAGAATGAAGGTACTAACAAGGACGTGCTGTCATACCCTGCTCGATGCTTCATTTTCTTATCCAGTATTCCGTCTCTGGACACTAATTTATTAAATACCAGAATACCGATCACCATGTTGACCTGGAAAGCAAAGGAGAAATATTCATTGCAACAATTATTATACACTAATGTTAACAACATAACATTTTCCATCAGTCGTCGATGATTGATGCCATTGTTACATTTTTTCTTCCCCATAGACCTTTGGCGTCTGATTTTCTTCCTTTTTATTTTTTAATATCTGTCACATTTCAGCCAGCGGATGAGCCATGCCGTGCACTCTCGGTCCGGCACGGCTGCCCTTAGGAAAAGATCTGCCTAATAAGAAATACTTTTTCTTCTCAAAGGCACCTTCATCCGGCATTAGGGCCAACTTCACTGACAGAAAACTAGGGCACCAGTGTGCAATTTTAGGCTTTATGTCGTCGGATTACAAATAAATTCAAGTGCTCTGTGTTCGTGTCGCTGGAAAATAGGACATGGAGAATTCCTTTGGCCCTTAAAGTTTTGTAAAATATGACAATCCTGAGATTTGAGAACTTGTGTTAAGAATGTGGGCACTATTTTTGACCCTGAGTTTAGTTTAATTCCAACCCGTGTTAAAGATTATTCCACGTTTGATCATCCCTCAATGCGTATTTTTGTGAGTGGGGTGAAGTGCATTTTTGTCAGGCCTGGTGGTTTTGCCATTCTGTCCACCAAGAAGTGAACTGCACTCAGGCAGCCACAATCCCTTATCTCTTATCCCATATTGACTCGAGTGGGGACCATCCGAAAGCACCTTTGTCATAAGACTTGTCATTCTGGCCCTCAAATGAAATTCACGCATGTGGCCGAAATTCATCATCCCCAGGCGACTATTGCTGAGAGCAGGGGCTTGCAGAGCCCTTTTTTTCTGTTCCGGCCGCTGAAGCGTGCCATTGTGCACTACCTAAAATGAACTGCACACTTTGGCAGCAATCCATTAGCCTCAGATTTGTGTCACGTGCCGGATCGTTTCTCCATTCGATCAGCCTAAAATGAACAGCACCTGTAAAGCCTCGATGCATTATCACCGGTCAAATAATGCTGCGAGTAGGTGAGTCCGTTAGCATGTTAAACATGTGTGTGTTTGTGTGTGTGTGTGTATGTGTGTGAATGTTGGGAAGTGGGAAGTAATTTTTTGGCATATCGTAGGGGTTTCTTGTCCCTAATAACTGCAATAAACAAGGGATTTCAGTATTATTTGTTCCTCTCTAGGGCAAACACTGGGGTGCTGATGCATGCTTTTTTCTCATCTTGATTTGGTTATTCCAATTCCCTGTTCTCCGGATTTCTCAAAACGAATATTGCAAACTTGCAAATGTGGCACAATACAGCAGAACGTGCGGAATCACATGACATCAGTTTTAAGATTGCTGTGATAGCTCCCTGTACATTTCAGGTGCAATTTTAAGATGTTTTTTTTTTACCCAATATTTTTATTCATCACTTTGCGTTTCAATCTTTTATGTTTCACTTCTCTTGTTATTTTATGCTCAAGCATTTTTTTAAATATTGAAAAATAATTAAAATACGGGTTATTTATAGCAATGTGTTCCTGCCATTTCAAAAAGATGTTATCTCCATGTTGGAGCATTTTAGCACTTTTTTTCACTTGAAAACATTCCAGTGATGCAAAAGAAAAAAAAATGTATTTCTGAAAAACATCAGTAAAGAATTCATAAAAAATAAGTAATTCTTTTTCTCAAAAGGGTAAAATTTAATTTCACAAAACACTGTAATGACCCCACTGAAAAATATACATTTACGCTCCTGCTACCCAATAAAAAATCTTGAATCATCAATATTCATTCATTATCACCTGTAATCAAAAAAGCGGTTTACGGTTTGAGGCTTACCAGAACAACAGCAGCTGCAGGTCCGACAAAAGCGTACAGGAGCCCCCCTTCCAAAGACAGCCAACAGCTGCAGGGAAACGGGCGACAGTTAACTCGCAGCCACTGATAACATCCGAGTTAATAGCATACAAAATAACATCCGGTCGTATTTTCCTCCCCGATTGTCAGGGGAGTAAGCGCCATATGCCGTCACTCTATTTGGATATTTTCACACGCTAAAGAGATCGGTAACACGCTGCGATACAACTCGAGAAATTGGGATCCCGCTGAGCAATCGCTAAATCGGATTGCTTTCGTGGGACGGTCTTTATGGCTCAATTTAGGGTAAGTGAGCCACTGCAGAGGCAATTTATCATTAGCCTTAAGTCTTGACGTTGTGGTTGACAAAAAGGAGCGACTTACTATAAAGGTGTCCCGTAGCCTTTTGTTTTGGTGAAGCCCATCGACACAGCAACCACTAAAGCTGGTAATCCTTCAAGACAAAACAATCAATAGTTAGTGAAAAGCTCAATGTTGCGTTGGAAAATTAGGAACCCATTACTGTCTGTCTTCATTAGACCCGCTAAAATTACACACCATTGCCTCGAGTCTCATGATTAATATTTTGCACCCTGAGGATGACAATGACACTGTTGTATCCATCAATATATAGTGGATGTCAGAGTTAGATCCATACATAAATAGCAAGGGTGGGCAAACTTTTATTTGGGGAGCATGTTGGATTCCAATCTTTTGCTGAAGGGCTGGGCCAAAAGGAAAATAATGATTGATTGGTTGATAAATTGATTGGATTTATTTACCGATGCTGAGATACTCTTGAATCCAATATTTCGGAAAAAAATAAAATAAATGGCATGTTATTTTTTTCCTAATATGCATTTATGAATATGTTCATGCAGTCATCGACATGTATCTTCTATGAGTAAAAGTATATCCGTTCATAAATATATCCTTAATAAATTGGTTTTGAAACACCCAGAATTAGAGAAAACTAATATCTGTTGTCCCTTTATTAACCACTAAATGCATTGAAAAACTCAAAATGCTATAGGGCTAAGACAGGTTAAATGTATTTCATAAATATATTGATAAAATAATGATTAAAAAAAAAAGTATAGAAAAATGTTATTTCAGTGTTGGTCTTGAGCACAGTACATTAATATTTAATTTAAAAAACGTTATAGTGGGGCACACTTAAGGGAACTGAGGACAAGAGTGGCATAAAAACAACAACACATTTAATGCTACAGTTTTATCCATTTATATATAGTGTAAGTCTACGCTTCTGGCAAGCCGCGTACAGGCACAACTTGTAAACAGATAGGACACAGCAATGGAGAACACTTTGGGAGGAAACAAGCACGATACTTTGTTGATTTTGGTAATGGGAATGAATGAAATCACCCTTTATATGTCAGGATTTAAACTCAGAAACTATTTGCATGACTTCGCCCCTGCTTGCCCCCCCTGTTCGGATTGCAGGCAAAAGGAATGTATACGAAGCTATTTGTCCCTATTCATGTAAATGATTTTCTTCGGATTGCTACAATCGGCGCCCAGGGACCAGAAGGCAGTCCTTTGGTTGATTTGAGTGTACTAGCGGGTGTAAAGTGCAACCATCTTTATTTGTGAAACCTATAATCAGTGAAGCATTGGGGACAAAAAGTCATACTGCAAAATGCCAAGGGAGGACTGTACAATTAAATATTTCAAACGTGTGTTTTATCAAAGCTGTGGGAGAACTGCAATTTCTTCAAATTGAAGTCCAGGAGGCAGGAAAGTTTTTAATCATCTACGGTTAAGAAAAAAAAATCCAATGCCCTGGTGTGACAGGATGAGTTCCTCTCATGTGTGCTCGGAATATTAACGTTTTGGGAAGCGCATGCAGGTGCGATTGATGTAATCGCTTTCCCGGAGGCAGGAGGAGCATTCGGCCCTCGTGACCATCCACAATTTTCTCTGCAGTGCCTAGTGTATGCAAGACTCTCATTAATCATCGGCTGTGGTATTTCACGCAACGGGATTAAGAGACAACAAGTGATGTTTGGCTTGGCCCTCTCTTAGAAATCAAGCTATGAAAATGAATCGGCTGCCCCGAAATGTTTTAACGTCCCTAGCTCTTAAGGCACGTTACCACAAACCCAAGCTAATAACTATGTTCAAGAAGCAGTAGCTCTGCAATGACTAAGAGAGCCGTTTGTTGCTAGGTAACAAGAAGAATGAACGTGGGCTATTTCAAAACAATTTTTTCCCACTTTCTATCGGAGATATTTATGTTTGTCTGAAAGATAAAAAGCGCTTTGAACTAGAGTTCAGGAAAATATTTTTGCAAAAATGAAGGTTTGGGATTTCATTTGGATAAAAAATACAATGAATATAATGCTTGTTTAAAAATGTATTATACAAAAGTGGTTGGGAATGTTACATAACAGTCTCATTCAATTACTATAACACAATCGTTACAATCTTTCCGCCAATTCAAGGTTGCTCAGCGATGACGATCTCGTCTCCTCGTTATTCAACAAAACGAACATCGAGTTGAAGGGCGAAGGCGATATTTATCTGCTTGCTTACCCCAGCCGAGACAGAGAAAGCGCTTGCGGATGAGCCTGGTTCGGACCTTTCCCGTCACTGCCATATAAGACTGCCAAGCCTCGGTGAGAACCCAGCAGAACGATGCCAAGAAGAAAAAGTGCAGCAGGGCCGTCGTCATGATGCAGACACCCTAGTCACCAAAAAGAAAATGGAAATTGATACAATCATAAAAAAAGCTCTTAAGTCCTCATACAGTAACAGTATTCACTCGATATTTGCGGTTAACTAAGTAAATTTCTGCAAAGTAAAACCTTAAATATAAACTCAAACCAGCCGAGTAGCTTGCGGACTGGTTCTGAAAAAGATCACCAGCAATCATTGTGATTTTCTAAGAAATTTGATTTCTAACTAGCATTAGATTCATTGTCAAGATCAGCGTCTCTAAATACATGATCAATTCTTCCAAACTTCTTTTAAAATCAGCCCGATGCCCTTATACAAGGCAGATGCTCTCATGGTTGGCTGAGCTTATTTCAACCCTACTTTTACTCAATGTAACCTGGTATGGACATAATAGTGACTTCGATACAACATAGTGATACCATTATAAGTTGTTACTTAAGAAAAGCATATTAAAACTAACCCATCACACAAAAAATAGCTTTCACATTAAAAGAGGGTGGCGACCCCTGCTGTAGTGTATCACAATTAATACATTTACTTGTGCACATTATTGCGCACGCACAGTTTCCCTCATTCGGGAAATTTTATTGCAGCAAAGCACGGTGGGACTTGTAGTACAATGAAAAAAGATACACTCAAACTGCAGCTTATGGGCTGAAGAAAATCTCATGTGTATTTGTCGATTTCTTCAGGACATTTGCATTTTATTTTCTACCACCACAGCGAAAATGCCACAGTTGTATCCATCCATATATGATGTAAGTCCATGATTCTAGGAAGGCACATACTAGCACAACTTAAAGATGGGATGTGGCAATGGAGCCAACAAGTGCAGTGCCTTGTTGATTTTGGTGAGCTAAATAAAATAATCCATTTTTTATAGAATGTCAAAAGTTAGATGCATGACGTCTTGCTTGCCCCGCCCAATCGGATTGTTGGCAAACAGCATGTATAAAGGGGTATTTGATTATCACTTGATATGTAAACGATTCATTCGGATTGATCCAATCAACCCCAGGAAACAGAAGGGAGTTCTCCGATTGGTTGTAACATATCGTTATCCATCCATATGTAGTGCAAGTCTACACCAAAATGAAGTCTGTATTCATCTGTGGAAACTATTTATAGAAAAAAGTCTGTGATGCAATGAGGACGAAGAGATGGCGAGGGAACACACAAGAAGCATCGCTCCATGCAATACTGGAGGCTTAATCGAATCAGCGGGGGTGGCCATAAAGATCAGAAGCTGGCTGCATTCCTCTGCATTGACCCTCATTAGTATGCCGGGGATCCCGCACTCCAAGGTCAACCGTTGTACGCCGAGCAAAGAAACCGAAACATGTCTTTCCCCTTCGACATAGCAGGCACCGGTGGCAGGAGATAGCACTCCGGCTCAATAAAGGAACGTCTTTTCGTGGCTTCATTAGCTCGTACATCTTTGTTTCACGTCACCCGTGGGGGATTGTTTAGCAGAGGGGTTGGACATAAAGAGGGATCCTTAAGAGTCTTGTCAAGGCACGGTGACAGAGTTAGGATACTTTGTGCGTATTTTGTTCTCCAAGTAGGCAGTCAAGTATCGTGTGAGGTAAAGACTAAAGTGTGTCATCTCATCCCGAGGCTTTGACACAGTGACGTCCTCTGTAAATCTCCATTGAGAGAACCACACTACATCCACCCCCTGGTGTGCTCATTGGGGTTCAAAGAAGAGAGTAATCCTCCATTACCGCATATCTGACAAGTGGGAAGGTATTTACTTAAACCCACGGGAGACATTAAGCACACAAATGTGGATTGAAATATGACGAGAGAAGCTTTTAGGTGAGTGGGATTTCAGAAGCGAGGGAAAAATTATATCGTGGTTTTTACTGTAACGTAGCCACAGTATAAAAACTTTACCCAGAGAATGGTGTGTGACTGGCACACAATCTGACAACACCGCGTCGTAACCACATTCTTAAAAACGACAATTTGTAATATCTAGTGCCTCTTTGTGATAAAAATACGATTATTTTGTATATGCTGCAGGACATTTAAAAAGTGCATAACCCTAACCCACTGTAACCCTTAACATTTACCACTTGAATCTAGCTTCTACCTTCACCGTAACCCTGAACCTATATCCACTGTTAATCCTAGCTCCAACCCTTGCTCTAGCTCCCATCATTACCCTAACCCTTGCCTTAACCATAACTACAAACCTTACCCTACACTTAACCCTAAAACTAGCTCCAAACTTAACACTAGCTTGAACCCGTGGTCCAACCCCTAACCCTAGATCGAAACCTAATCTTGATTCCACTCCTAACCCTAACCTTACCCCGTAATTCCAGACCTTTTTTTGCCAGCTCGAATCAACTTTCGGGGCAAACATACATACATATTGTGTAGTGTACCTGGCTAAGATTTTCGAGAAGGGTTGTTCAAACCTCACTTTGTGTTTGCTGTAAAAAACGTCATATTGGAATATAATATTGTGAATGTGCTTAATTGCTGTTGAGATTGTCATGATTGTTTTCTGTTATTAGTGTCAATAAATTTGTTCAAACCAAAAAAAAAAAAAAAATGTGCTTGTCTTTCATACACAGGGCCATGGTTTCAATCCCCTTATAAAGGCAAGCTAATATTTTGGTTGTCTTATTCTAACTGTCTCCATTTTACTATCTTCATTGTTTTAATTAAACAAAAATCCATAGAATATTTTTAAACCCTACTCAGAAATCCAGAACCCCTGCCTTGACATCCTATAGTTTTGAACCCCACGCATACACATCCAGATTAGCTCAACTGGATAGATGTTGGTATTTGACACAGTTGTGGATGTGTTTCCCTGTCAAGCAACCTCCAATGTACTGGGAATAATATGTTCAATACATCAAAAGTCATTACTCTTGAAACAATTTGAAACAGTATTTGGACAATACTTGGTTTGTTACAAAGGCTTTGCATCCTAATTTACAGTAACACTATGGGTTGTCTTCTCCAATTTACACTGAATAAACAGCTCTCCTCCGTTTCCTAGAAACAGCTCATCTATAATCTGCGCATCTACCCGGTTTAAAGATCAGGCTATGACATGCAGAAAAATAGTCATCATTATGCGCATTCTGAAAGGGACGGACCACTGTAGCCAGTCCTACAAAAATAAGCGAGGATGAAACCGGCAGTTCACACTGGTCTTCAGAAAAAGCAAATGTCGGGCTCTCACTGTGTTGGTATCCATGGAAACAAAGAAAGTGAGGAAGGGACCACGATAAATGATCATAGCTTTGATAAGACTTTTGGTTGATGGTTCAATTGGAGCAGGTTATATAAATTTGACCATTTTTTTTTTCTTCAAAAAAGCCTTCACAAAATTTCTGCTGTGCATATACTGTAATCTCTCGCTACTTCACACTTCGCAATTGAGACATTATTATTTTTTTACAATCCATTATCCTTGATTGCATATTGCTGCGAGCAGGGCCTGGCAGGGCGTTTTTTCTGCCATAACTGTACCCAAAATGAAGTGTATTTGTGCGGCACCCGTCCATTATCGTCCATACCCATATTGCTGCAAGCGGGGATCGGCAGAGGGTACTGTTGTTGTGAGGGGTGCTGTTCTGTTGCCATGATCCGTTATCCTCAGTTGACTATTGCTGAAAACGGGGCTGAGAGACCACATTTTTGTCACGTGTGGTTGCTCTTCTTATATGTTCTTTCTTCCTAAACCAAACAGCACCAATGCGGCCGCGATTTATCATCCCCAATTAACTATTGCTGTGAATGTTAACAATAGGGGTCTACTCTGCGGATTTTTTGCATATTGCGTGGGGTTTTGGTCCCCATTAACCACAAAAGACAAGTGATTACAGTAGTGATGGAAATTAATCATTAAAGCATTAAGCATTCAAGCATTCAAGTGTAATTGCATCATACTCCTGTTGACTTTGCTTTTAATGCTAATTATCTCAGAGAACAAAATAGTTTTTGTCAGCCAATCACTGAAATTTTTCATTTTTGTGATTAAGGGCTATACAAATAAACATGACTTGACTTAAATATTACAACAAAACCCCATGCTGGCCTTAGGCTTGTTTGCAACTTAAATTTATCACAAAGAACAAACTCCTTATTATATCAATGGCAATCTACTTACAGTGTGATCTGCTAAGTGGAAAACATCAATTTTGGGTCGAGAGGCTAAAAAATAGCACACCAGGGAATATGTAGGGCATAGGAGAAGTCTTAAAAAAAGGAACCAGAATTCATATTTATAGCAATTACTACTTTACTTTTTAGTCAGGGCCTTGGCATAACAATTGATCATGTTATTACTATGGTTGTTACAGTTTTACAAGGTTGTGATAACTAGATTTTGGGTTAAAATAGGCTCAGTCAACTACTAAAACATCATGCCAGTAAGAAATCAAATATCTTAGAAAATCAAAACGAACCATTCACTGGTGGGTTATTTTCAGTGAACAACTCTTTAATGGATGGTTCGTTACTAAGGCTTTGCATCTTAATATTCAGTAAAGCTGAATACAAAGTGAATGGAGATCGAACTCACATCTCTGTGTGGAGGATGACTCTTAAACCAGGTGAGCTACTCAGAACTAGATTTAGTCTTTCAAATATGGTTTAACGATAAAGCTTATATAAAGAGTGTGAACTCTTTACTATTCAAGTTTGATGGAATCAATTTAAACCTTCAGTAAATGGCATTGGTGCATATGTATCTTCATTTACCATCTTTCCACGTTGTAATGTTGTCAAATACTTTTGAAAGTTATCATACATTTTGACATTTATTAGTTATCTAGATCCTCTGTGTTTAGTTATACTATATTACTTCAACTTGAAAAGGGGGCTTCACGTCGTCTGGCCTTTTCCTGTTTTCGCATGTTCGTAGTTCCCTCGTAATATCTGATTTAGGAAAATGTTTAAACGTGCCTTTTAAAATATGAAAATGCATTAAGAGTCTCGACATGACATTTGTTAAATATATAAATATGATGCAAACTTTCTCAATTGAATTCCTGAAGAGCAATCAAATCAGAGCATGAAAGTACGAGATGCTGCTTATATCAAGGCTTTGTTGTCTTTGTTGTTCTGGATTGAACAAGGCTCCCTATTCTTCTCTGCATTGCTTTGTTTTTTGACCCACAAGTGTGTTGATTCCCTAACAGAAATTAAAGCAAAGAGGATAAAAGACAAAGCCCAAACAAGCAAAGGCGACGCAGTGAATTTGCTGCCCCCGGGAGGACAACTCCACACCTCTGAGACAATTTCTGCGAGGCGATGAGCGACTCGGAATATGCAAACAATGGTGCCAATTATAAGCTCTTATTTTCAAGAGTTTGAGCAACAACAAATGAAGCACATCAATTAAACCCACGCTGGGTTATGTTTTTTAACGGCCTACCACTCCAACGTGATTTCAAACTCAAACGTGTGGAATTTCTCAAACAATATGAGAACAAAACAACATAGGATATAATATGATTGTTTGCATTGATGCTTTCTCATTAACAGCACTGCAGGAGACTGACAGAAAGAATCCACCTTGATAATTCAGTATTTCTAAAGAACTGCAAATCAAATATATTACGAATGTTTTTAGATATGTTCTCCTGTTATATTTACAACAATGTGAAGCAGTAATTGTATTTTTTTTCTGGAAAACAAAGTTGCATTATTTTGGGCTACAAAGTGTGTTGACCTAAGAACTGTTGGTGCATTTTGGTACCCAAAACAAAAATAGGACTTTTAAGCCGGGTCTTTTAAAAATGAATGAACTGCATAGATGTCAAGCTTTTAGCATCAAATGTGTACAGTCATTTTCGCCTGTTAAGAGCCTGTGAAAAAAATGTCAGACAGGCATGCCCTGCTTTGATGAAACACTTACAGTAGCTGCTAGCTGTCAAAGGCACAGTGTGTAATAATTGTCCACTATATTTGCATGGTGTTGTGCAACCGGAAACAATCACTAAAAAGTACAAGGAAGAATACAAACTACGGAAAATCGAAGTGGCCAAAACACAATATTATATTCCCTTACTTTTTTGTAGTGTTTAGCGAAGAAAGAAAAAAGAGAAAAGGGTAAAAAAAAACGAGAGAAATAGAAAGAAATATTTAAAAAAGGAAAAGAAAAAAGGAAAACAAAAAAGGAAAGAAAAGAAAGCAAAAAAAGGGGAAAGGGTGACAAAGAAAAATATGAAAAAAATAAGAGAAAAAAAGCCATAAAACGTAAAGAAAAAGGGAAGAAAAAAAGAGTTAAAAACAAGTACAAATGAAAAGAGAAAAGATGAACAAGGAAAATTAACAATAATAATAATAGTCAAAATGAGCAAAAATTATCTTAAAAAGGAGCCATTTTTTCACTATGTTCTAAATGTTTTCTCTTTTTGGTGAAAAAATAAATAGTATAAATTATTTTCAAATAGAAGAAAATATGTAGGTTTTGAGGGTTGACTGGGTAGCAAGATGGCGGCCAATTATGTCAGCGCCCTCTGGACAAGAATCCAAAAAAATGCCAATATCCTGACCGCCAAGCATTTTCAAAAAATGCATGTTTACATGACAGTTCATACGTTTTCGCTCATTTAAAACATGGTTTGTTCTTTGCAAATGACTTTTTTTTTACCACCAGGAGTTGCTAAATAATACAAAATGTTCCCCTTTAACATTAGGAAGCGGTGATGGAGTTGCTAAATACAATATGAAGGGCAGAGTTGAAGATTGTCTTTATTAAAGAGTAATAATTCACTATGAGAACTAAAGCGTGAGCCAAATTCAGAAGTCTATTTGCTTGCATGGGCAAGGATGAATTTCAGCCACGGACGAAAAAAAAAAAAATCTGATATTAATCCCCAGGAATGACAACAAAAGACTGAGTAAACTGGATGGATACACTTAGTGCGGCTGAAAACAGCAAATTGCTGGAGTTGGTCAGTACTGGTACAAGTGTCTAACTATACCAGAATTTGTCAAGTGTCAAGACCCTGAATCAAGGAACTTAGCGGCGCCTGCTTACATGACAAGGTATGGAAGACAAGTGACATTAAAGAACAAAGCAAGCTTGTTGTTACAACAGACTGTTTCACAATAACAATAGCTGCTAACAGTGAGCCATAGCCTGCGGCAAGATGGCTAACATGAGTGTTTGGGGTAGGAAAACAATGGAAAGAGGAAAATCCCTGACTCACAAGATTCAACTATCATCAAATGCAGAACTTAGCTAAGCTTAAAACACTTCTATTCTATAGCATATGAATAACCTATATTTTTGTTGACAATATTGTGTGTTATTTACCCTCTTGTAGGTTTTAGATCAAGGTAGGGTGTCATAATAGTCTGGTTTGCAATAATCTGTGGTCTGTGCAGCCCTTTGAGACTCTTTGTGATTGAGGGCTATACAAATAAACATGACTTGACTTGACTTGGTAGCTCAGTAGACGTTAAGTGCTAAAAGCAACACCAGGACAAGCTTCATTAGTCATCCGGGCTTCCGTAGTAACAAGATGGCCGCCAAAAATGTCAGCTTCTTCAAAAGGCATCTTAAGTTGTGTAATATATTTGGAAATTTTGAAACACATGACTCTTAACAAACCAATCATGTTTAAGAAATAATACATACGTGTATGCTTATTATTTGAATCAATAGGGTTAATTGAATTAATAAAGTTGTTTTACAATGCTAGGGGTCGCTATATATTAAACACTGGGCTTTAAAAGTCACCCCAACTGTGAAAGATAGCAAGCGAAAAAAATTGCGATGACCTGAAATATTAATCAGAATGCTGCCTTTAATTGTGCTTATATATACGACCCTCCAAGAAATGGTATTATATTTTTGATATTTTCATAATGCGAATATCTAATTAGGTGGGGACTCGCAATACGTGTTATTCAATAAGCGGTGGTCCTTGTAATCAAGACTTCAAGATGGGCTGATTTAATCAGACAAGGCTTCAAATCAACCCAGCTAATAAAGTCCCCCAATGTGCATTCGCCATCTTTGCTCGCTAATGCATGCCAAACAAGCGTGGACCAGTGAGTTCAGATTACAGTTTTAAAATAAATTAGTATCATCTTAAGATTTAAACATGGATGGCAGACGCTGCTCCCTTATAAAACGCATACTCACTTAAAATAACTCCAAGTTACTAAAATGGTGGATAAAAGAAGATGACTTAATACTGAGTAAGAGTATAACGTCTATCCCTGCTAGACAATAACATGTCTTTGTAATCTGTCAACGTGACAGAGTGTAGTGCTGCCAAATGACTGAGGAGGGCATCTGTGTGGGCTGCTAGTAAATCACAACAACTGTTTGCCAAACTTTTTTTTTCGTGATGTTTTAGAGGCCACTAAGCAAAGCTGAAGTGCTCATGCATATTCACGAGGAGCTGTCATTGTCCTTCTGAATACTGCTCGTCAACTTCAGCCCATCATTAACCACGAAGAAGGGAAAATCATCACGCTCACTTTCAGCAATGCAAAAGAATGGCTTTTGAGCTGCAGTTCAATTTTAAGGAAGCTGCTTCATTAGTCTTTGACTGAAGGGTGTGATATGTTTCAAAGAGCCCAAGTGTCATTTTCTACAAAAAAAAAAAAAAATCTCCAGCCAATGGGTTGCTCTTTTCAACCCCTCACTATCAAACCTTTTTCAAGATGTCGTCCTTTTGGTTACTTTTCCTTTTTGCGCTGGGTGGGAAATGCCACCCTTGTCTAGCTGAGCCACATTTGGTCTGTCAGTGTAGCAAAGGTCAATTGAACCCCTATTTAAATTGAAAGTGTGTAATAATTCAGCACTAGATGTCAGTCTAGCTTGTAATTGAGCAGGAAGCGTGTCCATTTTAAGAAAACGCACTATGTAGCCTCAAGGACACCACCTGGCAAAATTTGAAAGCCCAATACCATAATTCAAGCCACAATAGGACTAGAAAGCATCAACAAAAGACCCAGCGAGATGGCTACACCTGAAGCGGCTGAATAGACCAAATAGCTGGAGTAGAGACAGTGTAAGTAGCTAAAGTAAGTGTCTAGTTGGAGAAAATTCTAAGAAGGCCAGTAAAAGATTGAATTTGAGCAAAACTTGCTCACATGACCAGCTGTGGAAGAAAGAAGCCAGCTTATTTAGCATGGAGCAGCAAACAACAACTATTACAACTGGCGGCGAGCCATAGCTTGCAGCCAAGTGGCTAAACATGAGTGGCCAGAGATGGAAGCAGTGGAATAAAAAGCAAATCACGGGAATCGGCAACCATCATATGCAGGGCTCAACAGTGGCTGTAAAATGCTCAACAAGCCACCTTTGCAAAATTGTCATTTGGGCTCCCGTTGTCGTAAGAGGGCGGCCAAACATGTCAGCTTCTAAAAAGGAATCTACAAAATTCTAAACTTTTGAGTTTAAAAAAAATGTTCGTGAAACATTACACGTTTTTGCTTGTTGTTTGATACAAAAGTATTTTTACACTATTATGCGTTGTCATATTACACACACTGGGGCTTTAAAAACCATCGAAGCAAAGTACCACGCCCATCCTTCAACTGCAAAAAATACTTTCTTTCCCTCCAGATTGTACACAAGTCTCCTTAGTACGGTACCCAAAGGAAAATGAGCCATTTGCTCAAATGGAGCTGCAGTAAAGCCATTACATTCTTGTCAGTTTGCACACCATAACACGGAAAACAGCTGGCATGCAATAGGCACGATAAAACTAATCACACATCCAATAAATGCAGTTTTTCTTCCCTCCCTTAAGTTTGGTCTTTTTACGCCTCATAAAAAGACCCATCTGAATCGTATTCAAGCTTTTTCCTGACATTTTGGCTCCTTCTGCTCAAAGTAAGAAGTCATGACAGAAGCACAAGGGTTTTGAAACATACATTAAATTAAGAAAGGAGATAGCATCGTTTGGTGTAGTGTAGTGAATATTCTGTGAACTGTTGGTAGCATCCAATTCCAAATTGTGTACATTATTCCCCTGGAATACAGCGAACCCGGCTTACGATGTTTTCACTTTACGGTCGGGAATGGGATTTTTCTTTTAGTCTCTTGAACTCAACAAAAATATTTTGCATTCCCCAAAACATAAAAATCAAACTTTGTGACGTTACTGTGCCTAAAATCTTGTCTCTAAGATGCCCGTCTGCTTTTGGTCGACTTCATGTAAAATGCTAGTCAGCTATTGGTTTGCATCACAGAATCATGAAAATAGAGATTTGGTATTGGTTGAACTTCCTCCCACAATGCCTTTTTTCTGTTCATTCAGTTTAGAATCTTGTGTCTGTCGTACAGACTTACTGAGTCGGCAAAGCAATACTGTCTTTTTTGGAGTGTATTTATTTTCTATAGGTTTCTAGACTTGCAGTGATGTTAAAGAAACCAAAACATAACCACGGAAACTAAGCTTGCATTTACCATTAAGTACAAAGGAGGCACATGAATGGCTAACCTACTTAAGTTGCATGGTCGTAACCAATCCGCAATCTGGACTATTATTAAGAATAAGGAGGTGATTAAAGCAAATAACTCTTCTTAGGAGATGACAAGTGGGAGTTTTAAACACAGTTTTATTATTATCCTCTCAACCTTTGCATCCAACTTCACTTAACCAGCCTAAGTTTTCTTTACATTCCTTTACATGTATATTTATTTCTATTTATCTAAACATATACACATATATTACATAGTGAGAAAATACTACATACAATTTTATTATTTTAATCATTCTGTCTGGGGCATCGGGTGTTCAGAAGGACTTAGCTAATTAACATAGCTTTCCATCGCCCACTATACCGCAATTGTATAACAAACTGCCTACTCAGTTGGAATATTCAAGAAGCTTGGAAGTTACAAGGAAAGTTGGATTCCCCTGTGACATTCCGACCTTTACTTTATGGTACAGTAGTTCCAAACACAGAAATCCCTATACCTCTATTTTGTAAATGTTTTTAGATATATTTGCAAACAAGAAAACAACACTCACCGCATTGTGCGTCTGCGTTTGCCCCACAAGAATCAATATATTGGAGCAGATGATAGATAAGCAGAAATTAAGCAGGATGATGGACCGTTCCGATCGGATGTATCTGAGGGAGCAGGAGACATAAAAACGTGAGCGACGTAATCAAACGCTTGGTCCTGGTGGAGGAGCCGGTTATTACCTCCATAACACAGCGTAGATCACTGCCAACGTGATCAAGGCGAGACATGACAGACCGCAGCCAACTATCAGCGTCACAGATGGGACCCCTGAGTACTCCATGGTCTGTGGAGGACACAGCAGGTCGCAGGAAACTCACGTTTCAAACGCATGCAAATACAATCCAGAGCTTTGATGATGCAAAGTGCTTGAATACATTTATCCACTTAGAGAAGATGTGACTATGTATCTATTAAAAAAAATACCTTTTTAAAGCATCGGCTCTCAAATGAATGTACGTCTACCTCTGTGATATGAGATTTCAGGATAAATTTAATAACAAACAGCCATGTTGAAATCGTTTATATTTTTGATTAACATTATACAGGTGAGATTGATCAAAAGATGATTTATTTTGTTCGGAACAGTGACACATTCCAAAAACAGAGATGAACAAATAATAATTTGGGTTATTTTGTTAAAAAGAGTGTCATTTTATAATCAGATTGATTAACACAATCAATATATATAGATATTAGCCCTGCGACTGGCTGGCAACTAGTTCAGGGTGTCCCCTGCCCACTGCCCGAAGGTAGCTGGGATGGGCTCCAGCACCCCTGAGACCCTATTGAGGATAAGCAATGCTGATAACGAATGAACATATATATTATATTGAAGAAATATATAAATACATTAAGAACCATGTCATTTTGACGAAAATAATCCAAGCTAGGTTCATGTCAACCAAAAAAATAATGAATTAGGTTTTGAACGACCAAACAAATCGAGTCAATTTGTACAAAACAACCCCGAAAGTTCGATCTAATTAATTCAAGCAGTGACTTGGTCCATTTTGCCCCATGTGGCTGGCTAAGTGTTTTTAAATTAGACTTAATGGCTTCTTTTTTACTACATTTTTTAATATCCCTAACCACAATTGCTCAGCTGAGAAAAATATTTTACAGGGAGTACTACACTAAAAAAAAGGTTGAAAACCACTGTTAAAAAATGTCGATAATATCGAATGATCCTACTTTGTTCTGCACATACTTTAAGGTTGCACTCATCTCTTGCGGTCACAAAAATGTCACACTGGACATCAGTAGTACCAATCAAATCTCATCATTCCTTAACAGCTGTTTTATTATCAGTTTCTTCCCCATCAGCACCCTAACCAAGACTGAAAAAATACTGACAATGTATATATAGAAACATGTATATTCATATTTTATTTCTTATTTCCTAATTCTGCACAATAGTGCTGAATCTACTTTATGGTCCCTTATCATCCCTTCTCCAACTTGCATGAACAAGTACTACTTATTTGTTCTGTTGAGATGACACACCGGAGTGATTTAAATTATTTTTCAAGGATTTCTTTAAATCTGACGTAAAAGATAATAATTGAGCTTAAGAATGCAGATTCACTTGCTATTTATAACATGGGTGCACGGCATCAGACAAGAGAATCCTAAAGAGAGTCATCAACACTGCCCAAAAAATCATCGGCTGCTGTCTGTTTAGTCCGGAGGACATTGTCATCTTATGATGCACATCCAATTAAGGCCAGTTTACAAGCTCTACCTTGCAATTTTTATTTTAAAACTTTTATTCCATGTTTAGCCCGGAGGGCCACGTTTTATCTCATTGTAAACAATGTACAGTATGTTGTAATCAATGACAAAGACAAATCTACTCTATTCTATTCCATATTTACCAACAATACCCCTTGATGTGTAAGACTACCGCTATTCTCCCCTTAAGAATCCTTAACAATAAAAATAAAAATAATCTGCTTAATCAGCATTAAATTTAAAGAACAAGAAATCTTAACTCCAGTTTAGCATTTTAGTCTACGGCTGCTTTATTATGAAGCAAGTCTAAGTCTTTGAGTATGAATAAACTGCTCCAACGATCCCATTAGATTTGTGTTCTGGTAAATGTTTGCCTTTTCCGGAGTTAAACAAGCACATGTGATTTTGTGATTCTGGAGACTGCTTGTGTCTCATGTGTGAAAATAGAGGGGGAAAAATTACAGCTTTTGGATTTGAAATGGTCGGCATATATGCTATTCCATTAATAATAATGATAGCTTGCTAATATTGATTGTATTAGTTTGATTGAGGCCTAGAAGTAAAGAGATCTTTCTGGACCTTCTGTTAGAAAATCAACACAGGCCACAAACTGTAAGCACTCCATGTACAGACTGTAAATTACTACCCCAAATCTGTTGTTTTACAGCCAAGAAATAGAAAATCCAAAAGTAAGGGAACTTCTAGCTTCCTTCCAGCACAGAGAGTTTCTGTGCAGACACTAGAAAAGCCCCCCATCGCTGTCACACCACACACACACATTAACTCCACCCTCAGCATCGAATTAGCAAGATTAGCGCACCGGATTTTCTCATCCCACCCTTGGAAAAAAAAACACGACAGATCACTTACCATTTCTCTGGGTTGCTGAGCCAAAATGGCGAAGGTAGACACACGATCACATAAGCATTTTGTATGCGAGGCATCTGTCAGCACAGTTCTACACGCCTTTGTGGACCAAGCTCCCCAAGAATCGTTCCTGCAATCACAAGGAGTCGATTTTCAAGCATGCATCTTATCTGTTTTAGATTTCAGTAACCACGAAACCCACGCCAACGTGCACGAAGACAACAGGAGGAGGAAAAAAAATGATATAAACAAATCCATAAGGAAAGCGTTGCAGCTTTCGGAGCATGCAGCTGCAGGGCGCCGGGAGACCGGAGCGAGATTTCGGAAAGGGAAGATGGATTCGGAAGGGAGCTGTCCTAACACCCACTGGTTCTGATCCAAATATAACGTGCATAAACATATCGCGATCGGTCATTTTACCTGCATCATGTGCTTGTTTTTTTCGCAGCTTTTTTTCTTTCCTTCGGTTCCGATCGTCCGCTTCTCCCTCTCTTTACGCACCTGTTATTCCTCGTTTTTTCCCTCCCCCTTTCCCCCTGCACTGCTTTAATTAGCAGCCTTTGGTCGCTTCCTAGCAAAGATTTTTTTTTCCACCCTGGAATCGGACTGATGCTGCGCGGATCTCGCCGGCGTCAGAGAAGAGGGGGAGGCTGGCCCAATGGGAGCAGATGTGCGCGCGATCGTGGGGTGTGTTGATTCGGGCGGTGGTCCACTTCCAATGCGGGGATAATAATGTTTCGGGATAATTCCTCAAAGTCATCGTAAAAGGGAAAGGTGGATAGGATTTGGAGTGAGGAGCGAGCGAGATTAGAACCCCGAGAAAAGTCAGACCACCCCGCTGGAGCGAAGCGAATGGTTGCTACCGCGATCCACTTAATTCACGTCGCTGTAGTGGGGGCGCAAAGAAGTACTTTTTCCTACTTTTCAGATGCTTTTTGTCCCGTTATGTTTGTATTATTTACAAAAACGTCGTAAAAAACGACCAATGCCAAAATAATAGGAACAACTCACATACCACATTGATAGAAGCTTCGTTTAAAATAATACATCAAAAACTTTTTTTTTATCTTTAACAATGACATGTGATTAAATATCTCCTCTTCGAAATGACATTGTATATGCTATTAATGTTTAAAAATGTAAATTGAGCAGTAAATTAAAAAAGTATTATCTTGGTACTCAACTCCATTTAGATACTTCCTGTCGATTGATAATCATATAAGAGAAGCTTCCTTCGTTGAAAATATTGAGTTACGTAACTTAAACTTCAATTTGTTTTACAATAACGTGCTTCAGACCTTACTTGTCGAAATGAGGCATTGTGACTGCTATTTTTTTGCGGAAAAACAATATATTCGGGAGCCATTTTAATTGATCTCCGTACTTATCTGAGTTGGCCGCCATTTTAATATTTATGGCGATTGAAAATGACGTCACTGCGCTCAACCAATCAGAGATGGGATTCCACTTCCATGATGCCATTTAAAATCGACCAATAATAGAAAAATTAATGTTTCTTAACTCATATTTATAAATACAAAACAAGAATGATCAACCTTTTGAGGCTCTTTGTGATTAAGGGCTATACAAATAAAAATGACTTGACTTGACACGAAGGAGCAAATCTCATTTCACATTTAACAAAGATGTATAAAAATGTGAACTCAAGTTTCAATGTTGTCAAGGAATTGTTTTTTTCTTATTGAATCTTTAAATATCACAGACATTCCCAATGTGCAAGTGATATATACTCAAGAATACCCGCCTTGTGTTGAGTTAAACATGTCCTAATGATTTTTTTTAATATTTGCTTATTTTTTTCTGTGTATTTCCGCAGCCTGTTTTTTTTCCCTAGAAAATTGTTAACTTTGCATTTTTTTTAGGCAGTTTCATGCCAATTTTGTTTATAATGTTACAATGTTCAATAAAAAAGGGTTCAAAAAGTAATATTTAACCAAATGTAATATTTATCAAAATGCTGTTTCAAAACCAAACCGAGACCTATTTTCCATTAGTCTAAAAAGTAAGGAGTATTTCAGCAGTGTAGCTTCACCAGAGTTGGGTATATCGGTGCTATTTTCTTTAAGTAATGGGGCAATGTAACAAATTATTTTACAACACCTTCACCCTTACTGATGGTCAAAAGAAGTGTTTTACTTTGGCTGCAAAACGCCAACGATGGCGTCCCCTCGCAAACATGACGCCAGCATCAGCGGCGGGTTTTTTCACTTTCCTCAGAATAATTAAGTATTTTTGGATCATTTCACCATTCAAAAATAGCGACTACCATATAGTCAAAAAGTGTTTACAAATATAGTATTTACTAATGCGCTGAAAGAAAAAGAGGATAAACAACTACACAGGTGAACAGAGGGAGACGGCTTCCCACCAATAAACAGATTTCCCTCCAAAACGCCCTTTTTCTCTCATGATGCATTTTTGGGGATATTGTGACTTCAAACTTGTTGAGCATATCAAGATTTACATTGATTTGGTTTTTTTTGTCTTTTTTTTATAGATTTATAAATATTTCAGGGCAGCACGGCGGCGCAGTGGTTAGCGCTTGTGCGGCACAGTTCATGTCATGGGAACCTGTCGTGGGTTCAAATCCAGCCCCAGACTTCCTGTGCGGAGTTTGTATGTTCTCCCCGTGCTTGCGTGGGTTTCCTCCGGGCACTCCGGTTTCCTCCCGCGTTCCAAAAACATGCATTTCAGGTGAATTGGCCGGTCCAAATTGTCCCTAGGTGTGAATGAGCGAATTAGTTGTCTTTCCCTGTGTGCCCTGCGATTGGCTGGCAACAAGTTCAGGGTGTCCCCTGCCCACTGCCCGGAGATGGCTGGGATGGGCTTCAGCCCCCCCGCGACCCTAATGAGGATAAGCGGTACGGCTGATGAGATGAGATGAATATTTCAATCACACTTCCTGTGTTTTTCCATCGTTAATAAATGTAAAGAGTATTGTTTTTCTTCTTTTATCTCGTTTTCCTTATGCTATTGTATTTTTCCTTTTGTTTTGTATTTTGTGCATTTTTTTCCTTTATTTCCCCGCCCCCCTTTTTAAGTCATTCCACACATGATGTTACATAATAATTGGTAATGTAGGGATTTAAGCCACAAAAACCACCTGATGAGTCGTTTCGGACCAGAAAGAGCTGAGTCTCATTAGTGAACCGGGGCGAAAAAGCCAGTTCTATGAAAAAAATAGTTGGAATTAGCATATTTATATTTAAATGCAGTGTTTGCCCGATGATTGCTGGGATGGGCTTCAGCCCCCCCGCGACCCTAATGAGGATAAGCGGTACGGCTAATGAGATGAGATGAGTGTTTTTAAACTCTTTAACATACAATAACTTTTTTTTAAGTATCAGATGTTACTTTCCCTGGCAACCAGTTACTTTTAATATACAGTATTTCAGTCATTAACTCAGTTACCTTTTGGAAAAATTAAGGAGTGACTATAGTTAATTACCTTTCTAAAGTAATGTGCACAACTAGAACCACATTTTGATATTTCCTGTCAATTGAAAATGATGTTGGAGGGCTCAGCCAATCACAGCCAAGCATTGTGTGATGTCATTTTACGTCGACAGAAAATAGAAATAGAAAATACGCCAAGTTGATGCTGATTTTCGATTGATTTGAGAAAAAAATAACAATTACCGGTTACATATGAAAAGAAAATCATCTTTACTTCTTAAATGTGTCTTTGCAAAGCTAAAAAGCAACAACAACAACAAAAATTTCTACCATAGCAACAAAAATGATGCCTAGCTTAACGAAAACAAGCAAAGAGAAAACAAAAACTGTAATGTTGTTCCAATGAATTATTAATGTCTTTTGGAAGTGAAACACTTGTTAATCTGTTAATCATTTTCCAATCTAAGACCGCTAATGCTTTATTAGAAAATGCCTGCCATAGGAAAGACAAGTCGGCCAAAGAAGCTTAACAACAACAAACACTAAAAACACTGAATCAAAAAACTAAAATTCTTCAATCCTTGCCAATCATTCCTAAGGATATCAATTAAACAGTGTTTTTGTTTTGTTAAATAACTTTATTAGTTTAATGTTGTCATGTTCTGTGTTTGGTGCTTATTTTCTGGAATTTTGTTTATTGGTAATTTAAGGATTTACAGCTTTGTCGGATTACATTGTTTTCTTTCTTTCTTCCTCTCGTTATTGTTTCAGGTTTTTTTTAGTTATGACTAGTTGTTGTTAAAGTATTATGGACATTGTGTGAGTATTTTGCATGCCTCATCATCCTTTTGTTTTGTTTGGTTATAGAACTAATTAGTGTTCAAACACTATGAAGTTATTTTATTTACGCTTGAGTATGGTTATCACGTGGTCTTGTTTTCATGTTGTGTTCAGTAAGAACTTGTTGGTGTTAGAACATTCTATCTACTGTTTGAGTATTTGGCTTGCGTCACCTTTAATGTTTTGTTCAGTAAAAGCTAGTTGATGTTGGAACATTATGAAGTTAGTCTATCCACGTGTGAGTATGTTGTTTGTGCCCTCGTCCTTGTATGTTTTGTTTAGTTAGAGCTACCTGGCGTTCGCACAATGCCCAGTTATTCTATTCACATTTGAGTATGGTTCCTGCATCCTCTTTCTTTTATGTTTTGTTAAGTTAGAGTCAGTTGGTATGAGAACATTATGGTTCCCGTGCCATCTTTTTTCATGTTTTGTTCATTTAGAGCTAGTTAATGTTTAAACATTATGAAGGTATTCTAGCCATATAATTCCATTGAAATATTCCTTCCATGTTAGTGCGAGTTTGTGTTACAGCATTATGTACCGTAGGCGTTCTATACACGTGTGAGTATTTGGGTTTTGTCGCATTGAATGTTTTGTTTAGTAAGAGCTAGCAATGTTAGGACATTATGAAGTTATTCTATCCATATGTGAATATGGTTCCTTCTTCCATTTTTGTTTAGTTCAGTTTAGCGTCAGTTGGTGTCTATTTGTGCGTTGGCTTTCTCTCATATTTGGTTCAGTTAGAGCTATTTCGAGTGCCTGCGTTATATTTTATGTTCTTGTCGTCATGGCACTTTCGTTGTTGTTAGGTCAACGTGTAGGAATGTTTCTTATGTGATTTTCTTTCATGCTTTTTTTCTGTTGAAGCTGGTTGGGTTTGGGAAATCATGTAGTTGTTCTATGAGTATTTTCCCTGTGCCTTCTTGCTTTTGTGATCCGTTCAGTTGGAAGGAGTTGATATTCCAACATATCCTGTATCTTTTCCTTTTATGTTTTGTTCATTTAGATCTCGTTAATGTTTAATCATTATGTTTAACCGAGCCTCTCAGTGGCATTGGTGTCTTTGAATTCTGAATATCCTAGTAAACTTCATTGTTCTGTTTCTTTCTTTTTCTCTCAACTATCTTTTACCCAATGCCCTTTTTCTGTAAATCAATTTTTCTTAACCTTTTCTTGTGTCTATGTTTATGGGATCTCCTCCTGCTTCCCCGGATTGTGCCAATAATCAACAATACTACATCGCTTTGTTCTAATATTTTCAACCGCATGAAGCGCTTCACAAACAACTATTACCAGAGCTCAAGCCTCAACAACCCATAATCGAATCAGCTGAAGATTTATTCGTAATGACTTCCTGTATATCCCCGTATGCTATCATTGAAATCCCTGCATTATTTACTGCCAAGGAAAAACAGGAGACAATAGCGCAACATCAACAAAAATAAATACAATAATATCTCTCTGCTAGTGTAAACTAAATCCCCAGCATTGTAAAATCACATTATATGATAGAGCGCTCGTATTAAATCCGAATCAATCGTCCCAGTTAATGTTACGGCTTTAGAGTGTATAGCTGTGTATCAGCGCAGCAAACAACCTCTGCTGTGTCATTTGATCAATATGGCGGCAAGGTTTATTATTCCAGGAAGGGACAGGGCAGACTGTCGTCTGAATTTCCCAAAAGGGCCGAGCAGCTCCGGCTTGTCTGCTCACGCTGGCACGTCCATAAAATGAAATCTACAATGTGCTTCCTTATCATCCCCTTCTCTGACTTGAATGAACAAGCGCTACACGATTTCTGACGCATTGGAGTGGTTCCAATCATTTTTCGAGGACTGCTTTGAATCCGAAGGACGAGGTAGTAATTAATTAAGCTTACAAGTGCGGGATCGTTTGTGATAGACGGTGCCTTTCGAAAGTATTGGTCCACCATGAACATTTTGTCATATTGCCAAAGTTTAGGCATCAAATTTAAAGCCAAACATTTTCTAAGAATGAAAAACACGCGAGACGCAATCGTGCAGTGGAACCAAATTATTTCAACATTTTATATTACATTCACAACAAAAAACCTGAAAAGTAGGTGTTGCAATAATATCGCCCCCTTTTCTCTCAGCTCAGCCAACTGACTCCACAAGGTCCCTGATGACTTCTAAATGATCCAATGTCGACTTAAGCAGAGTGTGGCTGTGTGTCATTAAGTCTCAGTTTAAATGCACCTGAACAGACAGCTTTATGAAGCATAATGACAATATTTATGAAGACCAAAGGACACACAAGGCAGGTGGGAAAAAGTTGTGGAAAGTTCAAAGCAAAAAATGAAATGCAAAAATGCCTTTGCAGTTTTTATAAGTCTCCCGAAGCATTGTGCCATATATTGTGTAATAAGATACAGATGGAGAGAGAGTAAAACAACTGTAAACCTCCCAAGATATGGCGGTCGCTACAAACCTTCGTCCCAAACAAAGACAAAACTAATCAGGGAAGCAACAAAGAGGGTATGTTTATTTTGGATGACCTGCAGGCATGTTCACAGCTGCGGTGGGACAATATGTGCATAAGACAACTATGGGCCATACTCTGCATAAATCTACCCATTTGGAAGAGTAAAGAGAAGAGAATCCTTTCTGAAAGAATACCAGAAAAGGACCTTTTGGTGTTTCTAAGAAGCCACCAAGGCGACGTAAATGTCATTTGGAACAAGGTGGTCTGGTCAGATAAGACCAAAATTTGTTACATTTGGCGTATGTATAACACTGCACATGACCCTGAAAACACCATACTCACTATCAAACATGGTGGTGGCAGCATCATGTACTGGGTTTCTTTGCTTCAGCAAGGACTGGTAAGATTGTTAGAGTTGATGGGAAGATGGATGGAGCTAAATACAGGGCGATTTTCATAGAAATGATTTTTGTCTTTCTCTTATTTATTGTTTTCTTTTCCTTTTCCTAACATTCATTTGTCAGCTTTTATTTCCCTCATCTCATCAGCCGTACCGCTTATCCTCATTAGGGTCGCGGGGGGCTGGAGCCCATCCCAGCCATCTCCAGGCAGTGGGCAGGGGACACCCTGAACTGGTTGCCAGCCAATCGCAGGGCACACAGGGACAGACAACTCATTCGCTCATTCACACCTAGGGACAATTTGGACCGGCCAATTCACCTGTAATGCATGTTTTTGGAATGTGGGAGGAAACCGGAGGAAACCCACGCAAGCACGGGGAGAACATACAAACTCCGCACCGGAAGTCTGGAGCTGGATTTGAACCCACGACAGGTTCCCATGACATGAACTGTGCCGCACAAGCGCTAACCACTGCGCTGCTGTGCTGCCCTTGTTATCATTTTTCATCCTTTTTTTCGTTTCCTTCCTGTTTCCCCTTTTTTCTTTTTTTCCTTTCTGTTTTCTTGGTTTTTTTATGTTTTGCCTTTTACTTTTTTGTTTTTCTTAGAAAAAAGGCTGAGCAAAAAAGTAAAAAAAAAGGTGTTGTGGTTTGGTGACAGTGAGTTTAGGTATTCTTCCTTGTGCTTCTGAGCACTTGTTTTCGGTGGCACTACACAGCACAGCAACATATGATGATCAAAAATGACATACGGTCACTTTGAGTCTTCTATGACATGTCTATAATGGAGTACCACGTCTAGTGTTGTTGTAAACAATGTACAATACGTTGTCATCATTGAAAATAAAGACTATAGTAGTTGAACTGGTTCAAGGATTGCCGCATAGACATAAAATAACTCAATCTGAGGAAGGATGGAGAAGGACGGGTCTGCTGTCAATCAGTCTGCCTCCTCCGCCTACCCCCTGAAGCAATTGGCAGACTTCACATCGTAAATATACAAATCCAAGAAATTGCGACACTCAACTATCTTTTTCTCTCTTTATCACTTGCAGGCAAACACATCACGTCTCCTTGCAGCAATTGACCTTCAGTTATTCCCAAGAGGCACACAAAACCTTAGGAAAGACTAAAAGCCACCAGTGAGTGATCTTTAGTAGACCAGAATAAAAAATATCACAACCTTTGCCAGACAATTGCACGGGATCTGTAATAAATCTGGGAATCGGTAAAGGTTGCTAAGAAAGCATATTGCATTCAATTGAGGGAGATAAAAAAAAAGTTCCAGTTTTTATGACTACCGAAAAATGAAATTATATTTAAAAATATATTTTCCCCTCCAAAAAACTGAAAAAAAGAATACATCTCTTTTAGGATAAATGATTAAAAAAACTGAAAGAAAAATATCATAAAAAATCAGAAAGAACATATTTGGAATTACAAGAATCATGTTTAAAAAAACAATTAATATTTTGGAAAACTGGATTCAAAATGTTTAAAAAAAATACAAAGAAAATATTTAGGGAAACAAACATTTAAAATAAAAATGGAAAAACAAAAAAGCAAAAATATGAAAAATAGAAAAAAAAAAGAAAAAAATATTCTAAAAATTAGAAAGAAAAACATAATTTTGCCAAAAATAAAAAACTAAAGTATCTCAAAAAATATAATATATAAAAATATATAGAAAATATATTTGGGGACAAATATTTGGAGAACAAAAATCCCTAAAAACATTTTGAAAAAACTGCAAACGAAAAAGGAGTTTATTTTTTTTAAAAATGGGAAAAAATAACTAAAAAAGGAAAAAAATATTTTTTAAAAAACAGACAAAATACATTTGGAAAAAAGTAAAATAAGTATTTGTAAAAACAAAACACTTTGTCTTCTAAACTAAAAATAAATATTTTGGAAAACAAAAATGTATATTTTGAAAACAACAGAAAAATAAGATTTTGTAAAACTGATTTTTCTATTTAAAAGAACAGAAGCAGAAAAAAATATAGTTGTGAAAACAAAAATACATATATTTGGGAAAAACAAACACAGCAAAAAATGTTTTCCAAAACAAAAGAAATACTTAATTTATAGAAGTGTCACGGCGCAAGCTGCAGCTTGTTGTGATTGGCTCCCTGACAGTATTTAAACTCTGTCCTGTCAGTCCCCTTTTGTCGGTCCATCTGTGAATCCCTGTTTTTACATGGCAAGCCCTTTTTTGCCTGTCCAGTTTTCTTTGCTCCCGTTTGTCCCCCGCTACGATCTGTGTTGATCTCGACCACGTATGCTCTCCTGTCCCGAATTGCAACCTGTTTTGATCTCGACCACGTCTTTTCCCCCGTCCCGAATAACGATCCATTTTTGATCTCGACCACGTCTACTCTCCTCTCCTGGCTTTTCAACTTTTTTCCGTTCCTGACACCGTGCCACGGACCTGCTCCCCGTGACCAGCGATCACCGGATCGTGTGTGCAATCCTTTCCCTTCTTCCCAATAAAACTGTAAGAAACGTTACGCGAGTGGGTCCTGTTCCCGTTTTGGTCTTGACAAGAAGATGAAAAAGAAAACTAGAAAACATTTTGAAAAACTGAAAACATTTTGAAAAAACTGAAAAACAAATATTCGAAAAACACACAAAAAATGGGGGAAAAAATCTAAAAACAATTTCATAAAACATTTTGTTTTTTTCAAAACACTAAAAAAATAAATGGAAAAACATAAAACAACATATTTCATTAAAGAAAACCGTGCCCCTCCTCTCTCCCAAGGAAATAAAAAATCTTATTGTGAAAAACAGCAGACTTTTTTCAAACAAAACTGCTTTTTTTCTCGTAAAAAACAAACCACAAAAAGTAATCCAAAAAAAACTCGTATAAAAACAATGTAAGAAAAACAAAAGTTGTATTTTCATCTCTTGAAGTGAATGCAGTACGCTCTTGTAGGTATCCTACATGAGTCGAAACAAGCTTTTTTTTTTTATGATCTCAGGTAATTCCATGTAGAGGCGTGATAAAGTGCCGCTAGCAGCCTTTCATACAGCCCCGGGTATTGATTGATGACTTCTCCTTGCTCGAAACGAAGTGGCAACTCCCCGGGTGAAAACTGATCATTTTCCAACTTTGGGAAAAGTTTGAGCGAGGTGCAGGAGAAGACGATTACGTTTTTGATGTCGAGTCACGCTTGTACACCTCGCTGACCGACCAATGACAAGCTGCTGTTGAAATACGTGACGGAATTGGATCGGGCACCTATCGAACAGTCCCCAACGTCAATAACCGAGACGGGTCGACCTTTAACTAAAGTCGATATTGGTTTTAAGACCCGCAATTCCGGACACGGTTCGTGTTATCCGAAAGGTCCTTACAGATTGCATTTAAGAGTAAAATCAAGGGTGGAGATTTTTTTTCTTTCACAATCAACAACAGTTGGATCAGAAATCACTTACTTTTTGGACCAAACTTCCTGGTCAGAAAAAATCCTGAAATAAAGTACAGCAGGCATGTCCAAAGTCCGGCCCGGGGGCCAGTTACGGCCCGTGATCAAATTTTTACTGGCCTGCTGCCTCTGTCTAAAATTTAATATGTGGCCCGCCAGTAAGGTTGACTGCAGTATAAAATATTTTTTTCTAAACAAGAAACATTAAAAAAATCAACATTCCACCAGATGGTAGCAGTACCCCTTTGCCCTTGGCTTTCTCTGAGAATTTTAGCCTACCCCATTTCCGACAAGGCGGCTATAAATAGAAAAAGGAAAGTTGACTGCGAGGGCCGCCGCTTCCAGGACGAGGGCACATTTAAGTATTTCGTCACTGAAATCCGGAACAAATGCGTCCGCCTAATTTGCCGAGAGATTGTGGCTGGTTTCAAAGAATATACTATCAAGAGGTACAGCCAAATGAAGTATGGTGACTACGACAAGCTAACTGGAAACGAATGCTGTAAAAGGGGAAGCTAAAGGAAGCTGATTTAAGGGCACAGCAGTACTTTTTCACGGGACTCTGCAAAGCAAATGAAAATGCTACAAAGGTGAGCAACGAGGTCACGACGCGCTGCAAACCTTTCACGGAGGGTGAAGACTTTAAAGAATACCAGGCTGACTATTCGGCTCTCACACATTTCCAGCTTACCAATTTTGGCCTGCTTTCTGAAAAGTTTGGAAGCCTCCGCAGTACGGTGTCCCCAGCTTATAATGTGAAGTAAACATTTTCCCTATCATACGACATCAACAACTTACAAAATGCCAAATCATGCACCTTAATTGTATATAAAATCGCTGTCTGTTATAAGTCCACGTCATATAAGATGCTTGATGAAGATATTGATATGCTATTGTCTGAACTCCTTCCCACTAGACCTTTCTCTCTGTTCATTCAATTCAGAATGCTCTGTACTTTGTGAAGCCTGCACTACAATACAGTATTTTGTATTGTATGTATTCACTATGTGTCGCACGCCTTCCAGTGATGCTAAAGCGAGAAGCAAAAACATGCTAACCATGAAACCAAAGCTTGTGATTATCAAGAAATACAAAGAAGGTAGATAGTGTGTGGCTTTTGTGAAGTAATATAGCCGTAACCAATTGATTTATTATGTAAAAGGAGGTTAAAGCAACAAAGTCTTCAAAGGGCTTGGAGGTTTTATATATATATATATATATATATATATATATATATATATATATATATATATATATATATATATATATGTGTGTGTGTGTGTGTGTGTGTGTGTATCTTTAAAGGAATAAAAATTGGGAAGAATAAATAAGAACAACAGGCAAAAAAAGGAAAACTGAAATTTAAAAAAACATTAAGAAAATAAAAAATAAAAATAGTGAAAAAGAAAGCAGAAAAGGAAAATAGAGAAAAAGAAAGAAAAAAGGAAAAATAAAAGGAGTTATAGAGAAAAAAGACAAAAACAAAAATGGAATTTTCTCTTTGCTTTTCCTTTTTGTTCTCTTTTTTTATTTGTTTCATTTTTTTCCTTTTTTTCTTCAGTTTTTCTTTTTATCTTTTTACCATTTTTATTTTTTTGTCCTTTCCTTTTGCCTTTTTTATTTGGTTAATCCCTTCTTATTTCTCAATTTTTCAAAAGTAATAAGTTGCGTTTAAGTCACTTTGAGTCCCCGTATTTTGCCTTCTTCCATTGTGCTTTGAGCACTCGTTTTCGGTGGCACGACAGAATACAGCGACATCTAGTTGGAAAATCATACACAGTGTCCCTTCAACTTTCATATCAAGGCAGTGGCTTCAAATTATCCTCCTAGGGGCCGCAATCGCCCCCCTGGCCGTGAGTTTGAGACTGGCTTAGATTATTATGGTAGTGCAATGTTTATGAATTTATATGAATAGTGCATCAGAACAATAGTGCAATGAGAAATACAACAAAATTTAGTAGCAACAAAAAATGCTCAAAATAAATCATTAGGTAAATGGTTTCACATTTTCATGTAATAACATTTAGCGGTGCTAAAAAATAAGAGCCATTAATGGCTATACACGTCAAAGTTCTATTAAACTGAGGTTGCCGGTTCAAACTATCACATAAGTGTCATGATTACTGATGTGACTCAGCTGTGCCCGCTCATTTGGCGCTAACTGCCCGATTGGCTCCCTGTCAGTACTTGAACCCAGTCCTGTCTGTCACCTTTTGTCAGTCCGTCTGCGAACCTCAGTGAACACTAGGCAAGCCTTTTTTGACCCTGACTCCCACTGTCCCGTTTTTTGCTCCCGTCTGTCTCCGGCTTCCACCCGTTTTGATCCTGACCACGTCAGCTCTCCCGTCCTGGCTTACGACATCTTTTTGTCCCCGACTACGTCGACTCTCCCGTTCTGGCTTACGACTCGCTTCCGACCCCAATCACGCTTTGCTCTCCTAGTCTTGGCTACCGATCCGTTTTTTTTCCGTCCCTGACACCGCCATTGCTCGCTACGTAAGTTCACGAACCCCTAATGCCCCCAATAAGCAGGTTAGCGCCTTACATGGCTGCAATACAAGGCCGCTATTGGGAAATGTGAGGCACTCTGTGAAGCGCTTTGGGAAGTCTTGACTTGAAAAGCGCTATATAAATGCATTTCAATTCCGCGCTCGGAGCGCCGTCCGAGTACAAGAGCGACTTGCTTCCCGCATCCAGCGAACACCGGATCGTGGGCGCAGCCCTTCCTCTTTCCTTCAATAAAACCTGTGAGAAACGTAACGCAATTGGGTCCTGTTTCCATCCTGGTCCTGACAATAAGCTCACATGTAGCTACTTTCCAAAGCATTCGTATCTCCATTCTTTTCCCCCTACGTTCACTTCAACAAAACACAGACTTTCTCTTTCTCTTCCCTGTTCTGTCTTTTTTGATGGACATTCTAAATATTATTTTGCTTTTCCATATCTGCGTCACACTTCCCTTAAAAGCCCCCCAAAATAAAAACGACTTCCTCTCACCGGGACTTAATCCGATCAAGGACACGTCTGCAGTGAAAATACAACAATCGGATGATAGTGATGTCAAAACTTTCGTCAGCTGTCGATTTTAGATATGGAAATGTCAGAGACACCTGAGAGAGACTGTTGAACATGTTTTTTCTTAAAAGCAATCCCCCCCCAAAAAAACTCACCTTTACCCGAGTATCTGTGCATCTCCAAGAACATCTTGTTCTTCCGTGTCCTTCTGATTTTTCAACGGATGGAATAATACAATTACACTACATGAAATCATTGTGCTAATTCATTTCATTATAAATCATCTATGGAATCTGTCCTCTATCACATTATAGAGGGGACGTCCACGTCTCACGTCTCGGGCGTGACCCTGCTGACTTGGCAAGCTAACACGATTGCTAGGACTCTCTGACAGGGATTATTTGACTCACTCGGTCATTCGTGTGACATGGAAATAATGCAAAGACAAGGGTGGAGATATTTCCCTGCTTCTTTAACCTTAGGGCATATTGTGACCCATTTTGGTCTTTTTTTCTGTGATTTAATGGAGAAAATTACTTTAAACACTACTAATTAATCAGAGGAAAAAGAAAAGAGAAAGATTCAAACTACATAGGTGTAAAAAAATGTTTTTGGGGCAAAGGAGTGCCCCCTAAACCTTGGGGCATATTGTGACCCATTTTAATCTATTTTATGTGATTTACACGGAGATAATTACTTTAAACACTAGACATTGAAGAGATAGTCAGGTCAAATTTTAACAGCTTTATTATTGCATAGGCGGCAAGGCAGCTAGGTGGTGAGCGCGTCCGCGGCACAGTTCTGAGGTCATGGGTTCAAATCCAGCTAACAGACTTTCTGTGCGGGGTTTGCATGTTCTCCCCGTGTGGCTGGGATGGGCTCCGGCACCCCTGCAACCCTACTGAGGATAAGGGGTGCACAAAATGGATGGATAGATATTGAGAAAGGTGTTAAAAAATGTTTTTTTTTGTGGCAAATGGGTGCTCCCTAAACCTTGGGGCATATTGTTACCCATTTTAATCAATTTGAGAGAATTACTTTAAACACTACAAATTGAAGAGATTGCATTATTATTGCAAAAGGAGAGGAAAAAGATTGAACTATGGGGGTGTAAAAACATACTTATTTGGGTAAATGGATGCTACCTTAACCTACGGCCATATTATGACCAATAGCCGTCTTTTTTTAATGTGATTTAATTAGAGAAAATGATTTCACACACTTTTAATTTAGTAGATAGGGGCTTCAACTATCACCCGCAATGTTACTGCAAAAGAAAGGAAAAAAAAAAAGATCTACGCAGGAGTAAAAAATACCTTTTTGGGCAAATGGATGCTCCCTAACCCTAGGGCATATTGTGACCCTTTTTGGTCTTTTATGTAGTTATTTAACTGGACAAAATTACTTGACAGATTTCAAATTAAAGCAACAGGCGAATTTTCACCAAAATTGTTACTTCATTTAAAGATCTACTAGTGATCCTAAGAGCCAAGAAGAGCCTGGTCATCCTGGATGGGGGATCGACCTTATTTTCCTGATGCTGAAGTTTTTGAGTTTTTCTTTGCCCTCATGTGCGTTTTAGATTAAGGGATGGTATAATAATAGTCTGTAGTTTGCAATAGTCTGCGGTCTATGGAGCCCTTTGAGACTCCTTGTGATTCAGGGTGTCACAAATAAACATGACTTGACTTGACCTAAAGTGAATATTGACACCAAATGGTATTTTTTAAACTATAGCAAAGGGGAAAATAAGATGTATACTTCATAAGTGTGAAAAAAATTGTTTCAAGCACAATTACCGAGCATTTTTATTGTAATACGATACATTATAATGAATCCAGTCTCCGGATTACTCACACAAAACTATCAGTCAGGTTGGACAGTTACAGTTTTACTACTTTAAAACCTACAAAGATAAGCAATTATTTAAAAAAAATGCATCACATGCAAAACTGTCTCATTCTCTTTTGGATAAATATTTTGAATAACTGATCTCAGAGAATTTTTTTTACAAAGTATGCAGTAGTTTTTTTTTTTTAAGAAGACTTTTGAAATGACGTTTTAATCAAATCAATTACATTAGTTGCTTCACACTAACTCACAAATCAGTTACAGCATTTTCAAAACCAAATTAACATATTTTGTTTCTCTTGTTGTGTTTTATTCTAGAAGTTAGTTGATAAACCTGACATTCTTTTTGGTCCTTTGAGCCAGATCGCGCCAAGCATACAACAAATTAATTGGAAGTTAATTAATTGCCCAGCACTTACTCAAACCATCTCTTCTTGAGAGCCAAATACATAAAAAATGAGATAAGCAAACATAATTACAAGGTTGTACTTGGAGATTGGTTTGAGTGGTAAGCACAATTCATTTCATTATAGTAGTGATAAGGTTATTGGTTTGTCAGTTTTATGTTATTACCAGGTTGTAATGATTACACATCATAGTAAAAGTGTCAACGATTGGTCATTTTAGTTAGAAATCAAATTTCATCGAAAAAAGACCCATCACTGGTGAGCTGTTTTCAGAACGGTCCGCGGGCTATTTTGGGGCTACTCGTTGCCCGCGAGCACCACATTGGTGACCCTATCGTAAGAGTTTTCCGTCCTTAGTCAGTCAAATATCATAAGGGTGATAAGGGCTATGTGCAGCAAGGACAATGGTTCTTTTAAATGTGGGGTCTTCCTTTGTTTTATGTTTACATTAAATACAATGTACGGATTAATTTCCCATCAACAGAGAGTTTATAATTTCCCATCAACAGAGAGTTTATAAGAAGAGTTTTAAGATAGAGCTCATCTTGCATCCTTAGTCTAATTTTAGTCGCCTCTCACGGTGTTTACGTGTGTCCCGTTTGGCTGGAAGCCAAGATGAAGCTGCAGCAGATGCTATCACCACTCCAAATGTGAATTATTGATTAGCCTGGATCCTGTATGATATTCCGAGAGTACATCTTGTAGGACCGCTCCGGCAAAATTTCACTGACATGAATGTTGCAGGACAAAAGCGGGAATTGGAAAGACTTTTGATGGATCCTTTCAAGTCTTTTATTATCCCACCATAAAAACGAGAGTGCTGTTTCTTATTCCGCGGCAAAACGTTAAATCTGTTGTTCACCAAACTCTTTACGCTCGTTTCTGAGTAGCTGGGAGAAAAAAAATCCTCGTTGAAACGGCATAAATCACGGCAATGCGGCTAACATGAAAAACAAACGCTGCAAAGCTCATTTTGTTTCGTATCATAACGTATTAACATAAACAAGAAAAAGCTAGACAGGGTGGTTATTCAGCGCACGGGGAATTTCCAAAAAGGCGGTGAGATGCGATTAATCTCGACGTGGCGAATTCCAGATTAAATGAAAACCCTTCCGACACTCGATGGGTAATCTGGCAAGGAACATAATTTAAAACAAAAAAAATCAACACCATCGTGGTAGTTCCACGCCGCAATGTGGTTAACAGGGATTTAGTTGATAAGAAGCTTTTAGGTAAACTGGATTGGAATAGATTTCTGGATTTTACAGTTTTGGACCTAGATTAGAGGGGGAATGGACCCTTTGTAGTATGGAATTAAATCAGGAGTTTTTTTGTCACCTGGGCCGAGCTCCAGATCTGTTCGATTGGAGTCCACTAAATAGCTAACTGTAGTGTACAGGATCACGGCTCTTCCAGAGTTGGGTAGGGTTACTTTAACTGGATTACTTTTGATTACTTTTGGATTACTCCAATACCAAATATACTAATAAAAGACAAAAGAAACTAAATGTGAATAAAATGATGACTCACAACACGTGGTAAGCTTTCTCTCCTGGCTTTGATCTCTTTGATCTCCGGCTAAACTAACATAAAATGCGACAGAAACAAAATGAAAATAAATCCAAACAGCTTGCCACATCATTTTTGCCGTTCCGTGTATTCCGTTACTTCCCAAGCCTGCACAAAATTTAGTAATTGTATTCATATTTAGTTTCTTTTGTCTTTTATTGGCATATTTGGTATTGGAGTAATCCAAAAGTAGTTGAAAGTAATCCAGTTAAAGTAACCCTACCGAACCCTGCTCTTTACGGAGTTTCACTTTTCATAAATCCTTTTTTGCAAAACACAAACTACGGTCAGCGTCATTTCGGGATCAAAATCCATTAGTCGCGCCTACCAGTTCCTATACATCCAATTTTTCTCTGCTTAATCCCCTTCTACCATTTTTCTTAAGCCTTAGAATTTGCCTGGAAGTACCATTTAAAGTGAATGAACAGGGTTCATCGTTTCCGATCAATCAAAATGGAATGAATTAGTAGTTCTACCATCAAAAAAAAACACTAATTTTCAAAAAGTTTAGCGACCTTAAGATACTGTTTTTTTCATTGAGTATTTTCATTTGTTTAGCAACTAGAATAAATCGTAACATTTGGCTACTTATTGACTTCCCAATTTTCTCTTGTTTTGAAACGAGACCAAAATATGAAACATTTGTGATGTTTATTGAATCTGGTCTTGAAATCGCTTTTACCAGAGAAAAAAATTCAGCGTGGTATTGCCCCACGATAAAAGGCTTCTTTTTGTCCTAAATAGTTTTGTTTCTAAATTTAAACGTGGCAAAATTCATAATTGATCTCTCTAGGTCCTTTACAATCTAATATCGTTCACGGGAGTCCACCAAAATAATAGACGAACTAAAACATTGAATTTACCAAATTGTAACCAATGTTATCCTGTTCCAACTGCTGCCATTTGGATTCGAGACTACCAAGGAGAACAGGAGAGATATGTATTTATTTCCTTTTAAATGCTTCAATTTTGAGGATTTTGAGAGTTTGCAATTCCATTGATCTATCATCTGCACCGCTTATCCTCAGTAGGGTTGCGGGGGTGCTGGAGCCCATTCCAGCTGTCTTCGGGCAATGGGCAGGGGACACCCTGAACTGGCTACCAGCCAGTCTCAGGGCAAACAGAGACATACAATCCATTTACACCTATGGACAATTAGGATCGGCCAATTAACCTGACATGCATGTTTTCGGAAAATGTGGGAGAAACAGGAGTGCCTGGAGTAAACCCACGCAAGCACGGGGAGAACATGCAAACTCCACACAGGAAGGTTCGATCTCAAGACCTCAGAACTGTACCGCACCTGCGCTAACCACTGCCCCGCCGTGCTGCCTGAGTTTGCAATTCAAATTATATTAAAAATTATTACTGATCATTGTGATCTTAAAAATAGAAAAATTATCATAGCTAGAGCCTATTCTTTATGTTTTGGCAGCCCACGGCCTGAATTTAGCGCATATTTTCTCCAACACAGCTTGGCGAAGAGTGTCGCTTTTGTGGTCAGCTTCGCTTTAACCGCTAGCATCACCATAGCAGGGAACGCTAAATAATTTAACAGCTACTGCCAGTTTTATGGACCTTAACTTGTGGACACAAGTGCTAGTCGCTAATGCTAATACCTTTGTGTTAATGCCCTAATGTTTAATGCGTTGCCCAAAATGTCAGATTTTCGTATTTTAGTAAAACATACGAGGAAAATGTTTAGAAATGTGCAAAAATGTCTCTAAAATATTTTCAAATAGATCCCGATACGAGAAATCATTATTTTAATTTTTCAAAATTGTATTGAATTGAAATTGTACCTGTATTTGGTATTATGATACTACGCATATTATTCGTTAGCATCACATAAACGGAATTTGTGTCCTGACACTCTTGTATGGTTCGAAACATGTCCGACAGATGGCACGTATTCTCTCCCTGCCTTAATATCTCCTATTTTAATCGGAACAGCCGACCACGCTCGGCCATAATCACCCCGCGGAGTCGTTTGCCGTTAAAACGAGCGAGCGTGGATGACGAAATAATGGCGGTGATAAACACCGGTTTCGTTCAAAGTCATACAAACACTTCGAGTCTCGCCCCAGTTGTGTCTTTCCGGTCCTGAAATAGACCAGCTGCCCTCAAACATTGAAAACACATTAGATCGATTAGATTTTGCCTTCAAAATAGCATCCTGTTGGATTGTGACTTTCTGGGAAATTAATATAACTAGAGGAAAAAAATCATTGACGAGATCAATGTCTTTAAATACCTGATCGACTCTTCCAAAATTATTTTTATAATTACCCTATGATCCGAAAAATGTAAATCCTCAGTGCCCTTATGGAAGACAGCTGTTTTAGTGGTTAACTGAGCCTATTTTAACCCTACTTCTAACAATTACACACTGGTAATAACATAGTAACAACATACTAATAACATGATAAGTTATTCTACGAATGCATATTAAACTAATAGCCTTCACACTAATCGGTTAAAAAAAAAACTCATCCTTATAAAGGCAGGGGACCCCTGACTTACACTATTTATGGATAGATACAACTGTGGCATCCCCTAAATATGGATGGAAACAAGTTTGGCCATTTTGGGGGAAAGAAAAAAGAAAGGTGCTAGAGAGATTAATCATTACACATGAGGCCTTTTTGCAGAAAGTACAGTGGATCCTCGCTATAATGTAGTTCACTTTTCACGGTCTTGCTTCTTCACTGATTTGCATTACGCATTGTGTTCTGCATCCTGATTGGCTAAAGAGTCCCCTGCTTCTTTTCCACCTGATGAATACTATTATTCATCCAATTCATGGTGTCCCCTGCCCACTGCCCTAAAATGGCCAGTATAGGCTCCAGCACCCCCGCGGTGCAGAAAGTGAATGGATGGATTACTATTATTATTTTACAGTACAGTCATTAGTTGTAAAAGGAAATGTTTATACAGTACATATATGTGTTAATAAGATGCTTTAACTGGTTAAAAAGGGTTTATTCCTGTAGGACCTCACATCTGTTGACTTAAAACAGGTAACGGTTGTTTAAGGACTGTGACGACGGCAAAAGCTGTCAGATCGTTGCTTACTGTTTTTATGTCCCTGCTTTTGTACCTTACTTGATACCTGCCTTTGATTTATCCCGTATTTCATAAACTATGCTAGATGTGATTTTTCCAGATTTTGTTATGTGTTTATCATTTGTATTTTACCTTCCCCCACGCTACTGTAGTGTCTGCACTTGGGTCTGTGTAATAGAGTATTGAATTAAATAATAATTGTAAAAAAAAATAGAAGGAAATAAGGTTTATCTTGACGGATTTCTTCCATCCCGCGTGTTAGGGTTAGACATATCTCCCACCACCAGCGGGCCACAACTGGCGTTTTCAACTGGGCTGTCCCGTTATCACACACTTGAGCCCAATCATCCTGAACACTTTAAAAGGTCATTTTTGTTCAACAAACCATGTCGGGTCATTTGGAGTTTTTCTGTCCTCCTCCGTCTCATTCTTACTTACACGCCAGGTTTGTTTGTTACTTTATTCCTCACAGTTTTCATTTCAAGTTGTAATCGTTTTTCTAGTTTGGACTTTGTCAAGTTTGGTTTTTGTTTCTAGTTTCTTCTTTGGACAATTTTTTAGTCATTTAGTACCCACTTGTTTGTTTGGTACGTTGGTCTTGATTTTAGTTCATAAATATTGAATTCTTTTTTGAAAACTTCTGCCTGCACATCCTGCCTCCCCCACATGGGTTCATCCACACCGCGAATCTTAACCTCAGGTTTTTTTTAAGCGTGACACCAGCGATGAATGAGGGTTTACTGAACTACAAACCCCATAGTGCTTTGCAGCATACACTATCCCAGACCGAGGGGAAATTGGGTATGCAAACAATGAATCAGATTATTCAAAGGCGCGTACATGCACGAGTATTTGGAAAATAAAAGTACTAACCCAACCATTGCAATTGGAATACTCTCAGACAAATTAACACCTTAATTTGAATTATTTGCATGACATTAGAGAATAGAAATACTGGTAATAGTCCTTTTCAAATGGGATTATTCCCTGCATGAGTACATAGTCACTGTTATCCAGCAAACCTGTATTATGTAAAAAGAGGGCATCACAATGAGTCATAGGATTCCTTTGTGTAATGGCTACAAGCACCATTTGACGGTTATCCATTAGAGCCGACCGAAAACACTCAGCAAAAGCAACGTCGGCCAGAAAGCGAACTTAGCCGCACAGCGCAGCAAACGTGACGCCAACAAACATCACGGAAGGGAAGGTAAATGGCTACATTTCAGTCTGGTGTGTCCTTATTTACATTCTCTGGCTAATTGGATATCGATCCAAGCTTGTGGAATTCAAAGCTAAGGTTGCGTAACCACTTCTATACTCTTACTGCGGTTCGCAGGGCCGAGCGCAGTGATTCATGGCTGATTCATGTTTGTTTTGATGTCATCGTGGCAGCATGTCCTCAACACAAACACGAAACATCCAAACACATTTGGATATTCTTGTTTCCGCAAAAAATAATAACAAACATCCAAAGACAGTATTCAAAGTTTTTTTTTCAAACTAGAGGAGTTTACCCCAAGGGATTTCTGGTATCCGGCAGCAAACATAGTAATCATGTTCAATCGATATTGTTGCCTACAAGATGATCTAAAGTTTTGGTGATTTAACCCCAGGGAAATATACATATGTTTTTTTTCCCCAAAAAATATTGAATGATTTCCTATCCAAATACACGTACAGCAAAGCATTTTTGCTTGGAATAGAAACAATACATCTAATAATAATTGAGATGAATAATTATTAATTTGACTTTTTATAGTACTACAACTCATAATACATGATTAAATGTACTACGAGAACTACTGAGGAAAAGAAGAACAAGCAACCAGATGAAAAGTAAGAAGATCTACAATAATAATAATAATAATAATAATAACAACAACAACGACAACAATGACAGTTATAATAACAGTTATAATGATAATAATAATACCTTTTTTAAATGATAATCATAATAATATGCAGAAGAAGAAGAAGAACAACAACAACAACAAGAACAACAATGTGTGGAACAAGATTACCAGGAACAAAAATAAGAAGAAAAAGAACAAAAGCAAAAGAAAAAGAAGATTCAGAAAAAAAAACTGAATAACAAGCACAAAAGCAAGAAGAAAATTAAGATTTACTTGAAGAACAAATATAATGAGAACAAAATGAAGATGACCAAAAGCAAGAAGAACTGGAAAATGAAGAACTAATAACAAAAAAAAAACAAAGGCAAGAAGAACAAGAAGAAAAACGTAATTTACAACAGAACAAAAATAAGACGAAGTACCAAAAGGAAGAACAAAAATAAGAAAAAAAATAAAAACAAATCGACAAAAGTAGAAGAATAACAAGAGCAAGAAGAACAAAGTAAATAAGAACAAGAAGAAAAATAAGAACAAGAAACATAAAGAAGAGCAAGAAGGACAGGCATATGAATAACATGAACAACAAGAAAAAATCAAAATCCAGAAAAAAAGGGCACGAGCTAGAATAAATAGAATATGAAGATGAAGGCAATGTAAGAGAATGAACAAGAAGAAAAAGAAAAACCAACCCTAAAAAAACAAGAAGCCGAGCAAAACATAAACAAGAACACAAAGAAAAAGCACAAGAACAACGCAAGCAAAAAGAACAAAAATAAAAAAACAAGAAAAACAAAAAAAAGAACAAGAAGAGTAGAGACAAGTAAAAGAGAGAAGCAACAAAAAATGAGAAAAACAAGTAGAAAAAGAAGATTAAAAAGAAAAAGAGCGAGAGGAAAAATAACCAGAATGGGATGAATAATTTGATTAAGTGTGCTTTTTTTTCTTGTTTTACCACTCACATAACTTTTTTAAATATCATGCAGTCTCAGAAACACAATTCAGAATCCTGCCGGATATGAATAACCCCCAAAGGTACTGGTAGTTTTAATTATAAATTTGCTCCAATCCTAATTAAGTCTATTAACCCTTCATTATACATTGATATTTCTTCCAAATAAAGGCTTTACTCACATGACGTTGTTGTCCCAAAGTGCACAGTGTGGGTTGAGTGTTCCCTGTAAGACAAAGATATGGGAAAAATATGTCCTAAACAAAAAATGGAATCCAGCAAAAACAAGCACTATCAGAATTGTGATTATTCTATCACACAATTTAATTTCCTTTCCCGGAAATGTTGTAATAATCATGTAACAATATGAAATATAATCAATATTAAAAAAAATGGTAAACGTCTGTTCTTACATTGGCCAGGTGAGCGAGTTCAATCTCCAATTGTGACTGTGTGACCTTGGGCTCAGGCCTGACAGTGACAGCTATGACCTTGGAGTTCACCACCGTGTGGTTCCTAAAGAGAAAAAATAAATGACAAAAGGAATAAACGTCAGGGTTTAAATTATAACACTTTATAAAACTTTATAAGACTTTCGATCACGTTGTGACCTTGAACGGTAAATGGACACGTTAAACCTGAGAAGTTTAATACTAGTTTGGTACAAAAAGAAAAGAAAATAATGGCTTTTAAAGGATAAGGTATACATTTATATAGAATATTAACAAAAAAATAAAATACTTTTTTGTGGGATTAAATCACAGAACAGATTGATGTATAAATATGATTAAACTAACTCATTTAAAAAATTTATATGATAATAATGCCTTGGGATAAGTAAGACAAATATTAAAGTTACGAGATACATATTATTGCTGAAAATAGTTATGAATTTTAATTTAAAATAAATGTCCACCAGGCGTCATCTTTACGGTTAAAATACCCAATTGTAAACAATACAATAAACGTTACAAGAAATGTTAAAATATAGAATATATCTTGTACAAAATTATATTAAAAAAACAAACATATACCGGAATATAAATTCAAAGTGAAAGAATATTATAAAGAAAGTAACTACTATACTTTGTCCTTCACAAAACCATTAGATGCCAATAAGTAATGCTAACTGTCATATGTTAACAATGGCTAATGGCTATATGCTAATGAGTCATGTCAATGACTACATGCTAACGAGTCAGGCTAATGAGTCACGCCAATGGCTACATGCCTACGGGTCGTGCTAACTGAGCCATGTTAACTACTATATGCTAACAAGTAGATGCTTAAGAGTCACGTTAACCGTTACACTCTAACGGCTAAATGGGAACGAGTCATGATAGCATCTATATGTTAACCAGTAGATGCTAATGAGTCAAGCTATTGGATACGTACCAACAAGTCAAGCTAACTGATATATACTAACAAGTAGATGCTTATGAGTCCTGCAAACCGCTACATACCGACCAGTAGATGCTAATAAGTCATGCTAACTGCTACGGGTAGATACTTATGAATTACGATAACCGCTACATTCTATGGTAACAAGTCATGCTAAAAGTTACATGGTAACCAGTGTGTGTTAATGAGTCATGCTGATAGCTACATGCCAACGATTCATGCTAACCACTACTTCCCAATGAGTAGATGCTGTTGAGTCGCGCTAACCGCTACATTTAACGTTTAAATGCTAACAACTTATGCTAACCGCTACATGCTGACCAGGAGATGCTAATGAATCATGCCAACTGTTACATATTAACAATGGCTAATGGCTATATGCTAACAGGTAGATTCTTATAAGTCACGATAACCACTACATTTTAACAGCTAAATGCTAACGAGTCATGCTGATGGCAACATGCCAACGAGTCATGCTAACTGCTAGATGCCCACGAGTAGATGCTTTTGAGTCACGCTAACATGTAAATGCTAACGGGTCATGCTAAGAGCTAAAATGGTTACATATGTTCGTGTGAGTGTGTGTGTGTGTGTGTGTGAATGGGTAGGCGTAAAGGACATTGTAAAGCGCTTTGGGAGGTCTTCAGTGACTTTTTCCTATGATCTGGGAAAAAAATAGTCTGAAAAACTGAAACAAAATATATCAAGTGTAAAAATATTAAATGTATACTAGGGTGATGGAATTAATTCTTAGTATTAAAATACTGATTCATAAGGATACAAATAACCAAAAATACTAACTATTTTTTATTCTATTTATCTATTTATATCTATTATCCATAGAATACATTATAGAAAAATATCATAAAATGACAAAATATTTACACATGAAAAAATACAAAATTAACTACCGTATTTTCCGCACTATAAGGCGCACCTAAAAGCCTTCATTTTTTTTTTCAAAAACTGACCATGCGCCTTATAATACAGTGCGCCTTATATATGGATCAATATTAAGTCGCAAAGTCTTGCAACTAAGGCAAGCAGCCGCCGACTAGATTTTACCCCGAAGGCGAAGTCGTCCGCGGTGTATGCTGGGATACATATGCCGGCGTTTCATTTCCCAGCCAATGTGTCAATCATCATTTGAATCGATCACTATTGGCTAAAGTTATTCGGAGGTAAAGGAGGCGGATCCTTTTTATCATTTACAGGCTCGCATAGGCTAAAGGGGCGAAACAAACCCTGCAATTGGCCGAAAAAGATGAATGTGAATAGCAAGTTTGGTTGTCTACGGCATAGATAAAACATGTTTTAGATAGATAGATAGATAGATACTTTATTCATCCCCGAAGGGAAATTCACATTTCCAGCAGCATCCCTGAGCTGAGAACAATACAATAATAAAGCAAAATGAATACAATCTACAAATACCCAGTGTGACGTGCAAATGCCCACTGTAGCGTGTCATATAGAATATCTAAATAGTGCTACACAGAATACATATTGCAATAAAATTTGGTAATATGCAATGTGGGGTGTGTGGTTTAATGTGGGCTTTTACTCTGCCAGGTAGAGTTCTGTATTTGTAAATATTTTACTCTCCTGGATTTACTACACTCACGGATATAAGAGGACCATGGTTGCACATTATTATTGAACGCAACGACTTCGGTGAGCTACTCCGGCTATATATTTTCCCAGTATCTTGTTTCAGAGTGATATCGATGTTTCTGTGATGGGTCTTTTTTTAAATTAAACTCAATTCCAAGTGTTTATTGTCATATGCACGGAAAAGTTGCGAGCGAATAAGAAAATAGAAACTAAGGAATGGTTGGCATTTCTTGAATCACATGACTTTAACCTTCCGAATGATATTTGGAACGATGCATATCAGTGACATCGTACAGACACTGTTTCCGTATATGTCTGAGACTGGGAATGTTAAGGGGGTAATCAGTTTGACTGAACTATCTGACTGTTTTGTCCACGTTCCCATTGTAGCGCCTTATAATCCGGTGTGCCTTATCTATGGAAATATAGGACCAAAAACTATTTTTTGGGGGTGCGCCCTATAACCCGGTGCGCCCTATAGTGCGGAAAATACGGTGTATGGAAAACAAAGCAAACTATTGAAATACTACTTAATACTATATTTATATTTGTGTTGTTTTCCTTTGTTTTAAGACAATAAATCAATTATTTTTGTCCATACAAAGGAAGGCATCACACATGACTGATATAATAATTTAATAATCATATTTATTACTGTGTGGAAAGTCAAAAGATATGATTTTTTTTCTCCATTATTGTCATTTTTCTTAATGCTAACATGTTCGTAAAAACAAGTGGTTGTTTGTGACCTCCGGCCAACCTATGAACATAACAACAACATCCACTATAGTATGTATAACACGCCAACTCGCTATTTGCACACATGAATAGTTATTTATTCATGTACAGATGAATTTACACCTGCACGTATATATTTTATTCATGTGCAATTCTCATGTTTCAAATTTATTACAAATGCGCCACACGCGTTTTTCATTCTAGTCTCTTGCATTGTTTATCGATGACATACGTGTTAAAACCTTTATAAGTTTGCCGTCTCTGTTGAGCTTCTCCTTCTGGTCAACTTGATTACCGTTGTTTTTGTAAAATCCTCCGGGTATTAATAATTAACTCATAATAAACGCTCTATTTCAACACCCCAACATTTATTTTTTTATTTGAGTGTGTACTGTTTGAAAGTCAGGTAGTAGAAAGTAGACTTTAGAACCTGTAAAAGCTGGTCAAATTTGGGAAAACAATTAAGGAAAAAAATAATAGACTATTTGGCAGAAGATTCTGATACCCTACTGTTGTATGAACCATATTTCATTAATGTCAACCATTTCACAACTGGGTGATACTTTGAAAGTCGATAGCATTATTTTTCCTATTTTACCACCATGTTTTCTCAAATAAATCAATGTATTTTGCACTTTTTTCTTGCTTAAAACAATTTTGCTTATTTTACTGAATATATACATTTAAGGCACTGTAAAAAAAATAATACCTGAAAAGTATTTTAAGTATTATCTTAAAATGCATTTCACAATACTTCTACTATATTATTTTAAAATAATTGATACATATCTATTTTAGTGTACAATATGAAATAGTTTAAATAAAAGAATATTAAGTAAAATAAGAAACATTTTCTCTAATTAGAAGCATAGGTTCTAATATGATCGAACAAGAAAAAATAATACTTACAATTTCTATGGAATATCAATCTAAATATGGAGTACAATTAGAAAAATACTTTTTTTTAAAAAGTTAGAAAAATGAGAAAAACAACGACATTACAAAAAGAGAAAAATACTCAAATGAGTAACCAACAGGATAGTGTTTGGTGTTTTATCTTTGTATAGTAATTGCTTTGTATTGTATTTATTTAATTCAGAATCAAATTCTGTGGTTACCAATTCGGCCAACAGGTAGTCCTCAAAAAGCGGAAAATGAACCTCCTCAGACAAGTTTCTTAATCCCTTTCATTGCATCCTTCAGCCGAGGGATAGGGAAAAGGAGAACCATCGCATGGTTTTGCCATGTTTCCCTGTTGGGGAGACGAGGCTGTGTTGGTCGCCATTGTTCCCAGGCGGCTGTAGATGGTGGAGTTGGCTCGGGCATAGTCTATACATCTTATTTTGCTATTTTTGCTACATTTCTCAATATGATGAGAAAATTGGGGCACTGCTTAGTGAACTCAAACAGGCTTTGAATATTGTTTCCCTGAAGTGGTCATTTGTCATTGATTTTTCTTTTATTTTTCTGCAAATGTTTTTTAGAACACTTTCAGATGTGTTGGTCAATTATTTTCGTGTTATCAGGTTTTGCACAAATAAATACGAATACAAGTGAAACAAAATGCTCTTACTTTGGTGAAGGTAGCATAAGTCCAAGTGTCTTGTAAAGAACGGTTCCCAAAATGAAGACAGGGGATCCTTCGATGTCTAGAGAGGAATACAAAGTAACAAAAGAGTAAGTTCAAGTACTAGTTGAACTTTTTAATTCATTTTTCTGAAGTTTATTGCCGACATTGGTTAAGAAAATAGGCAATAATAATATTTTCAGGCAGATAAGAGAGATTCAACGAGAGATGGACCTGAACTTTGTGAGACGAAGACAGCTTTAGGGATGACCACTTTATCTTCAGAGTTCCTGGCCCAGTCCACCATTCCCTTACGACCTTTCATTGGGAAGTTGATGTCCGTCATCACCGAGACGGCTGGAAGTCTCTGGATGCTGGCCACTGAGCAAATAAAATTTTGTTGCTTATGTTAGGGAATTGGGTAATAATCAAATATAGTCATATTTTTTTAATGCTCGGCCTTAAAATTATTCACACTTATCTTCAATTGGAATCGTTGTGATTGGACATCATTATTAATTATTGGTAATTTTGAATGTGTGTGTCCAAAATTCTTCATCCTAACCCTAAATCTTACCCGTTACCCTAATTGCTAATCCCTAACCCTTAACCCAAGTCCTAACCCTAACACACTAACCGTAGCCCAACCGTAACTCCTAACCCTAAACCCCTATTCCCTTCTAACTCCAACTCCTAACCTTATACTCAGGTCCTAGCCCTAACCCTCTAGCCCAAACCTCTAAAAATCCCTAAATCCCCTAACCTCCGAGCTCTAGCCCTTAACCCTAGCTCTACTCCTCATCATAATCCTAACCATAACCTCTCGCCATCACTTCATACCCTTACTGATAACCCCAATACAAGTCCTAACCGTTAAACCTAACTCTACACTAACTCTATGCCCTAATCCTAATACCCTATCCCCCTCATCACCTTAACCCTCTAACTCAAACCCTTAACCTTAACCATAACCCTAACTTCCTACCCTAACACCTTCATTCTTACCCAAATCTACCCCTACCTTAACCCTTAACCCCATAGCCCACTAACCTCATAACTCAAACTCTAGACACTAACACTATCCCCTAATCCTAGTCCTTAACCCTAACACATAACCCTACCCTGACCCCCTGATCCCATTCTTTATTCTCATTCGGTAAGACAAGACACCAAGGAGCATCATAAAGGCATTTTCTTACGGTTGCTTAAACGTGCTCCCTATAAAAAAAAAAAATAATCCCAGCTCGAACTGGCACCCGACAACTAGCACACATGTGATCTCCTTATTCAAGGCGCCACAAGGGTTTTTCTTCAGATCAAGCAAACATTACAAGCGAAGGATATATCGGGGCCCGTTCTCCACCTCGCCAGTCAGGTGCCGTTTGCGAGAGGGGAATTGTAGGCTAAATCCCCTCCCTTTGTTCGGCAACAATGCCGTTCGGGTCCTGGCGGGACAGAGACTGTGACGGAGAAGGCGTTTCTGTATTTTCGGGATGATCCGAGAAGGCTCGTGAAATCACATTTTGCGGCGGGTGCGTGAGGACGTGCCAAATTCCGGGACGGGCGTCTTTTTGAGTGAAAAGGAGGCGAGGACGGTTTAATTCCGCGTGTAAATGGGGATTTTCGACTGGGAAATACGCGTAGAGCAATCGTTTAGGATTGTGATGCCGTTCGGTTCGTTTTCACGGGGGACTGCTTGTTAGGTTGCCACGGTGCACTCGATTTGTGAAAAGGAACGTTGGCTTTTTGGTGATAATCTGAACCTGGAATACATTATAACTCATTTTTTTTAAATGTTTTCAACTTTTTTTCCCCCCAGCAACTACTCCACAGTGGCACAATTCTGAGGTCATGGGTTTAAATCCAGCTACCAGCCTTCCAGTGTGGAGTTTGCATGTTCTCCCTGTGCCTGTGTGGGTTTTCCTCCGGGCACCCTGGTTTCCTCCCACATTCCAAAAACTTGCATGTCAGTTTCATTGGCTGGTCTAAATTGTCCCTTGGTGTGAATGGATTATATGTCTCTGTGTGCCCTGCGGTCAGGGTGCCCCCTGCCAACTGCCCGAAGTTGACTGGGATGGGCTCCAGCACCCCCGCGACCCTACTGAGGATAAGCGGTGCATGGATGGATATTCGTGTTATTTTTTTATTTTACTTTTTATTCTTATTTTTTTAATGATTGAATATCTTTAACATATACGTTTTTATATTTTATTCTTTACATTCTTTTAAAAGAAAATAATCAGTCAATATAATCATACAAATAAAATAAAGACAAATAGTATTTTTTACTATTTTGAGGATGTTTTTTAAATTTTACAGCATTTTAAAGTTATTTTTCTGATGATATAGAATTTAGTAATTGAAATATTTTAAAAACAATAACAAAAAGTACAAATCACAATTATTTATTTAATTTTTCACTTATTTGAGCATTTTTTGTACTTTTTTTTCTAGGAAAGTAAGAAAGTTAGAACATGCAATGATAAATGGTATTTTTTAACTTTTCTCTAATAAATTAGGGAAACAAACATTTTACCCGTCTCTCAGTCTCTGTCCCTCATTCTGTGTTTCTCTCAGTCTCTGTCTTTCTTTCTGTGTCTCTCTCAGTCTCTGTCCCTCATTCTGTGTCTCTCTCAGTCTCTGTCCCTCATTCTGTGTTTCTCTCAGTCTCTGTCTTTCTTTCTGTGTCCCTCTCAGTCTCTGTCTCTCTTTCTGTGTCTCTCTCTTTCTGTTTGTCTCTCAGTCTCTGTCTCTCTTTCTGTGTCCCTCTCAGTCGCTGTCTCTCTTTCTGTGTCTCTCTCTTTCTCCCTCTCTCCATCTCAGACTGTCTGTCTGTCTGTCTGTCTTGGTCTCTCTCTTTCTCCCTCACCCTCTCTTTCTAGCCAGCCATTCATCAATCCACTCGGCAAGCTCCTTTGCAAACTATCAATCTTGCGAGCAGGCTAGCCAAATGGCTACCAAAGCATCCATCTCTTCTTTTTACAATATAGATGCTACCTCGCAGAAATTCCCTTAATACGGGTGGTCATGGAATGAATTAAGCGTAATACTGAGGGAATGTTTTCCTTTTTTTATAATAATTACCCAAAAAACGTATTTTCCCTCATGTTTAGGATTGTCTTGTTTTTCGCAAGAGCTCCTTTAAGTGTCTCTGAATATTCCCAACAATCGGGTCAAATGCCGGCCACCGCAAAGAACACAACAGAGCGAGAACGCGATCTCCTCCCGAGAAAACGCCGAGCGGCCCAGCTGTTCTCGTTCACGCTCCTTTGCATGAATAAATCAAGGACGCAGTTCTATTATTCTATCCCGGCGAGGCGACGTCGGGGGCTGGCTGAGAAAAAAATGCCGCGAGACCAAAGATCATCCAAGAAGCAGCGCCATGCTAGCAAAGAACAAAAACTGCCGGGAAAATTAGTTTTCCAGGAGACACTTAAATCTCAAAGAAGGCAAGGTTTAATTGACGCTACAACTGGTGGTGCGTTAAATCCGCTTTTTGAGCTGGTTAAAGCATCGATAATTGACTTGTAAATTCACATAAAGGTATAGTGGATTATTTGACGCCTTTTAGCTCAATAACGGTTCATCAGACACGCCTCAAACGTAGTACATATAGTAATACACGCCAAGCCTACCTAAATGGACAGTTTGACGGCTAAAGCTGTCATTGGCACTCAATTCAAAATGCAACTTTGACACCAGTAATTGTCATTGGTAATGAATGAGTTGAAGCCTGAATATTCCTGTAGGGAAATTTTGGATCTTTTACTAGTAGGTCTTTTGTTTTGCGGGTTGGATTAAAAAGCCACCCAACGGTTGGGCAAATTTGTTGTACTAATGACTTTCCATCAGCTTTTGCATATTAGTAGCTTCAGGTAGCATGCTAACCCATGTTAGACTTTCTTTATTTTATCCTGTTTAAAAGTATGTCTTGTAGTTTGATAAAATAATGCAATAAATGTTGGTTGGTGAAAAATGAATTCACTAATTTGTGAGGTAGATATTTAGCTAGTTTTTAGCGATAACAATAAAACTTTTTAGTTAGCTAGCAAGCAAGTTTGTAATCCATCCATCAATCCATCAAAAAGCCTTCCAATGGGTTGCATCAAGGGTGGGCATGCAGGCTGTATGTGGCCGTAGTTTGCCTACCCCTGATCAAACCTATTTAGATACCCAGCTCTGTTTGATCAAATATCACCAATCCTTAATTTTTTCCCCTTTAACTTTGCGCTTCTGTGTATAATTTACCCTATATTAATGATTGTTGTAGAACCAAAGCTTGAAAACCATATGCAGCACACAGGCCGTAGTTTGCTCACCTTTAATTCAACCCGATTAAAGCCCCATCTCTGTTTTCTTCAACACTATCAATCCTTAGCAGTTTAGTGCTTAATTACACCATGTCTCCTGAATTAATGATAGTCGTAGAATGAAAAAAGCTCGTAGGCTGTATGCAGTCCGCGGGCCATAGTTTGCCCACCCCTTAGAGCCCCACCTCTGTTTGATCAATTGTTATGGATCCCTAGCAGGTTTTTTCCCCTCCCACATTGTGCCTTAACGCACCATTTCACTTAAATTAATGATAGTTGTAGAACTAAAAAAGCTCGGGGGAGGCGGACTCTTACCCAAGTTGCCGGTCATCAAATAAGCGTTATGGAAATCTTTCATCCCCAAGCCGACGATGTGGATAAATTCCTCTATGACCTGCATGAGTTCCACCGCTGCGGGATAGATCTGCACGAGACGAGAAATTATGAAATAAATCGGCTCGTTTTCCACTCGGCTGCTTTGAGTCTGTGGGGAAAACAATGGAGTCAAAACAAATTGGAATAAATAAAGGATTTGAAATAACTCTGCAGTTAATGCGCACTGGAGCGGATGACGGTGTCCTGTTGTGGGAGTGCCACCGCTTGACATCCTAATTCTATGCACAGGATACCTATTTTCTCCCTTTTATTTCGAGGAGGGAAAGTATTCCCATGCAATTCTCTTTTCTACCTTTCTGTTTGTATCTCAGAAGCTATTGGACTATGTAGAAAGCTAGTTTGCTATAATTTCTTCCAAACTTTCTCTGACTGTTTCTTGTTCTATTTACTTTTGTGTGTATGTCTATATGTCTGTCTGTCTCTTTCTCCATCCCTCTAGATCCATCTATCCATCTATCTATCTATCTCGCTCTCTCTCTCTGTATCTATCTATCTTGCTCTCTCTATCTATCCGTCTATCTATCTATCCATCTCGCTCTCTCTCTCTTTTTATCTATCTATCTTTCTATCTATCTATCTCGCTCTCTTGCTCTCTCTATCTATTTATCTCACTCTCTATCTATATCACTCTCTATCTATCTATATATCTATCTATCTATCTATCTGTCTATCTCACTCTCTCTATCTATCTATCTATCTATCTATCTATCCATCTATCTATCCATCCATCTATCTCGCTCTCTCTATCCATCCATCTATCCATCCATCCATCTCGCTCTCTCTATCCATCTATCTATCCATCCATCTATCTATCTCGCTCTCTCTATCAATCCATCTATCTCGCTCTCTCTATCTCACTCTCTATCCATCCATCTATCTATCTATCCATCTAGCTATCTATCTCGCTCTCTACCTCTCTACATACCTCTCTACCTACCTCTCTATCTATCTATCTATCTATCTATCTATCTATCAATCCAAGCATGCGACCACCCACCCACTCACTGACCAACCCAGTCGTGGAATTACTACCCTTCTGGCGCTGTCCGTGGTGCTGACCACAAAGAACACTAACGAATAAAGTCCTCTGCTTTTGTTTGGTCACTGAACTGTACATTTGTGATTACGCTGCCGTCTCTTACGCCAGTAAGATAAAGTGAGGTAGTTAAGTAGCTAACCAATTCATCTCTCTCTGTCTCCCCCCCCCCCTCTCCATCTCTCCGTCTTTCTGGCTCTCTCTCTCACCCCGTCTCTCTCTCTCTCTCTCTCTCTCTCTCTCTCTCTCTCTCTCTCTCTCTCTCTCTCTCTCTCTCTCTCTCTCTCTCTCTCTCTCTCGCTCTCTCTCTCTCTCTCTCTCTCTCTCTCTCTCATCTCTTTTGCCCTCTTTCTGTATCCCTCCCCCTCTCTATCTCTCCCTTTTCCCTTTCTGTTACTCACTTTTTCCACATATATCTTTTTCTATCTTATGTCATTCTGTTTACCCCCCTGTCACTAACTTTCTCTCTCTCTTTTCTTTCACTCTCTCTTTGCCCCTCTTTCTATCTTTCTCCCCTGGTCTCTATCACTTTCTTTATTACTCTTTTACATTTTTTTCCTGTCTCGTTTTGTCTCTCTTTCTCTCTTGTTCTCTCCCTGTCATTCTCTCTCTCTCTCGCTCTTTTATCTCTTTTGCACTCTCTCTCTGTTAGCCTTTCTTTCTTATTCTTTCTCCATTGGTCTTTCTCTCTCATTCCCTCTTTTGTATTTCCCTGTCTCTCTCCCTTTCTTTCTTTTCTTTTTTTCTCTCTCTGCTTTTCTTTTTCTCTCCCTATCTTTCTTTCTCTCCCTCTCTCTATCTCGTTCTTTCTTTCTTTGTCGCTCTTTTCCACTCTCCGTTTCACTTTTCCTTATGGGTCTCAATCTCTCATTGTCTCATATTCCTCTCTCTGCCACTCTCTCTTTCTTTCCGTGTCTCCGTCTCTTGCTTTCTCTCTCTCTCCTTTTCTCCCCCCCTCTCTACACCTAAGAGTCTTTGACACTCCCCACCCCTCGAGTGACGTTCCATTATGCATAACGCCACTCGACGACCACCCCCCCCTCCTGCGTCAACTTTAAACAAACGAGCCTCTCAAGCAATTAAAAAAACCCTCTAAGTGGCATTTAGCAATTAGCACCTCACTCGGAGTTTCTATCGGGCGAGCACCTGAGGCAAGAGCGCCCCGTCGTCCACGAGATGAGTCCAATAAGTAGCGGGACTTGGGGCGTGGTTGAAAACATTAAATACAAATAAAATAAAGGAAAATTGTCGCCTCGTCCCTTCCGGCATCTTTGACGCACACGCGTACGTATCGGGACGGTCGCCATGGCAACTGTAAAGACGTGAAAGCAGCGCGGGGAGTATCTTTAGACAAAAGCTCTTACTTCCATTGCCATGGTAACAGAGACACTAGGGGGTTGAAGGGGATGTATAGCAAAAACTGACACTGAGGTGCTTTTTTATTCTGTTCTATTTAGGGCAGGGGTAGGCAGACTTTTTGAGCCACGGGTCTGATTGGGTTATAAAATTGGGTCAAGGGAGATCGATCCAATTTTTCTTATTTATGAATAGACATACAAGTTTAGTTTATTTTTATATTACATTTTATATTATATTAAGGTAGTATATTCGCTCCCTGCTTTAAGCATTCAGTTTTGTAGTATTACTGTAGTTGTGTTTTTGTTGTATTTCCGTAGTAATACTTTTTACTAGTATTTTTGTACTATTCTGTAGTTTAGTGTGTAGTTTATCAATTGTAGTATTTCTGTAGCAGTATTTTGGTAAGATTTCTGCAGTAGTACTGCTGTATTAAAGTATTTCTGTAGTAGCGCTTTTGTTGTATGTCTGTAGTATTTTTCTAGCATTTGTGTAGTATGTCTGTTGTAGTTTTTTGTAGTTTTTCTTACTAATATCTTTGTAGTATTTTGTTTTACAGTATTGCTGTAGTAATACTGTTTTTATATTTTAGTGGTATTTTTGTATTACTTGGGTAGTTTTGAACTATTTGTGCAGTAAGAATTCAGTGACAATAGCTCTGTATTATGATATTGCTGTAGAAGCATTTTTTGTATTCCTGTAGTGTTTTTTATAGTGTTTCTGTTGTATTTTGTAGTTTTTCTGTATTATTTCTGTAGTAGTATTTTTGTAGTATTTCTGTATTATATATTTTTTAATTATTTCTAAGTAATTGTTTTTCTGGTATTTTTGTTATTGTATTGCTGCAGTAATATTTTGTAGTATTTTTATAGTATTTTAAAGTATTTCTGTGGTATTTTAGTAGCATTTTTGTAGTATTTTGTTTTATTTATGTAGTTGTATTCTTGTAGTATTTCTTTGGGAGATGCTTCAAAGTATTTCTGTACTTTTTTAGTATCTCTGTAGTCTGTTTTATTGTAGTAATACTGTAGTAGTATTTTGTAGCATTTCTGTAACATTTCATAGTCTTTTCATCGCAATATTTAAGTAGTATTTCTTTGTAGCATTTTTGGTTATATTTCTGGAATAGTATTTTTGCAGTATTGCTTGGTAGTATTTTTGTATTCTTTCTGTTAAAGTATTCTTATCTTTTTTTAATAGTATTTTTAGTATTTCTGTAGTAGTATTTCTATAATAGAAAATTGTTGTAGTCGTACTTTTGTATTCTTTTTGTAGTAATTCCTGTAGAATTTTTGCATCATTCCATTGCAGTATTTGTTCTGGCATGTCTGTAGTAAAATTTGAATAGTCTTTCTGTAGTAATATTTGTGTAGTATTTCTGCAGTAGTATTTTCTTATTATTTTTGTAGTATTCATGTAGTTCATTTTTAATCTATTTTGAAGAAAAGTAAATACATATATTGAGTCCCTCTTACTAGGCACTTAAATTGATACTTCGTTTTTTTCCAGTCGTTTCGTAGTATTTTTGTAGGAGACACACAAAGAGACAACTGGAATACACATATTGTCATCTTTGTAGTGCATTGGTTAGCACATTTTCATAGCACTTGAAAGGTCTTTGGTGCTAGACCAGGTGGAAACATATGTCAGCCTGGGGAGGGATAGGCACCACCAGGGTGTACTTGCCTAAGACACACCACAGAAAATGGTGCCCTTCTAGTGGTTAAGGGATCCAAACGACTTACCCACCCATACAGATTAAAAAGCCTGCCGGGCTGCATGTTGCCCGTGAGCCACAGCTTGTATTATTTATAGTTTTTGGCACACTTTCATAATGCAAAATGTGAGTCCAAAAATGCAGACGTCAAATTATGGGACCCCCTCCCCGACCTCCTCATTCCCCAAGACTGTCTTTTTTCTAGTTTTCTGCACCAGAATCCATGATATAAAAATGGAGGGCTATAAATTTAACTTAAGTAATGGTTTAATCACACTAATTGATGTGATTTGGAGAACAATGTGAAGAAGAAAAGAAGCCTGCACTGCTATTTTACCCCTTTTTTTAATAGCCAAGTGAGTCTGAGTGGCGCCGCTGCTGCCCCCAAGTGGCTATAAAAGGTAGTGCTCTTTTATATGAGGACCTCAGACGTGGCATAACATTACGTGAGGTTTTTCTTTCTTTCTCAGGGGACAGTGTGTATTATTTAGCGGTCACTAGGGTGAATTAATGTAGGGATTGAAAATTGCGTTTTTAATGTATTCTTAGGTGGAGAAATTTGTATTTATTTTACATAACACGAGGACCTCCAAAAAGTGGCTGACATAATGGCCATCTTGCTACTATGGATACCCCAAAAGACCAAAAACCTTCTCATTGTTTTTATAGGCTTGCATTTTTCTTTTTTCTTTTTTTTTCAATCTTCACTTTTTCCTTAGTGTTATGTTTTCTTTCTTAAAATATCTGCATGCTTTTCTTTTGTTCATTTTTTCTTGCTTTTTTATTTTTATTTTCCTTTTTTTCATGTTGACCTTTATATTTTACTTTGTTTAACTCTTGTTTTAAAAATTATTTTTGTCCTTTTTCCCCTCTGTTACTTTTCTCAAAGTTCTCATTTTTATTTTTTTTCTATGTTCTTTTCTTTCTGTTCCCCCTTTTTTCTTTATCACTTTATTTTTATTTTTTCTCGATTTTTGTTTTTTCACCCCTTTTGTCTATTTCGATCTGTTTAATAATCTTATTTTCTTTTTTTATTCTTTCTTTCTTTACTTTTCCATATCTTTTTTCTTGTTTTTTGTCTTTTTTCTTGTATTCCTTTATTTCCTTCCCCTTTTGATATTTCCCCCCTTCTTTTATTGTCATTTTTATTTTTTCATTTCAATTTTTTTACTTCTTGCTTTTTAAAAGAAAAAGACAGGACCAAAAATAAGAATAAAAATGTTACGTTTTGGTCACTCATAGACCACAAAGTTTGTATGAATTATTGTGCTTTTTACCACTCGTTTCCGGTAGCACAACACAACACAGCAACATCTGAAATGTTTAACACTCCACACTGTCCCTTTAAGCACACAACACACCCACGCCGCCTTAAATCTCGTACCTTCTGCGCATCTTCCCATTTCTCCTTGTTTTCCTCCTCCAAGAGATTGCTGATGATTTGAAAGAAATTCTGGGAAAAGAAAACAAAACAGATGAGAAGCCGCTGCAAATGCGTCACTCTCGCCCCCTCCCCCCCTTATTGTTTTTTACCCTCCTAAAAACAATAATACAACATGCATTTTTTTTACTCATCTCTTGGTGACCTTGTAAGGCTTCCTATCTATCTATCTATCTATCTAATTATATATATATTATATATATTATATATATTATATATATTATATATATTATATATATTATATATATTATATATATTATATATATATATACATTATATATATATCATATATATATTATACATATATATATTTATGGCAGCACGGCGGCGCAGTGGTTAGCGCTTGTGCGGCACAGTTCATGTCATGGGAACCTGTCGTGGGTTCAAATCCAGCTCCAGCCTTCCTGTGCGGAGTTTGTATGTTCTCCCCGTGCTTGCGTGGGTTTCCTCCGGGCACTCTGGTTTCCTCCCACGTTCCAAAAACGTGCATTGGCCGGTCCAAATTGTCCTTAGGTGTGAATGAGTTGTCTGTCCCTGTGTGCCCTGCGGTTGGCTGGCAACCAGCTCAGGGTGTCCCCTGCCCACTGCCGGGAGATGGCTGGGATGGGCTCCAGCCCCCCCGCGACCCTAACGAGGATAAGCGGTACGGCTGATGAGATGAGATATATATTTATTTATTCGATTTTTGTTGTGGGTCTTTGGGTCTTTGTTATTCCACCCCTTACTTTCAGATTTGATAACAAACATTTTATTTTGTTCCCTGTGAATTGAGGGTATTACATCACATCTGGTAAATGTATATTTCTTAGTTCTAACATGATTATATTGTTCTACTAGTGTGTGTGTGTGTGAGTATAACAGAGTGTGTAAGAGTCTATTGTCTATAGTGTGTGTGTGATATATAGGAGTGTGTGTGTGTGTGTGTGAACGCATAGTAGTGTGTGTTCATTAGAGTATAGTAGTATGTGTAAGAGAGTGCAGTAGTGTGTGTATGAGAGTATAATGTTAAGTGTGAGAGAGTATAGTAGTATGTTTGAGAGAGTATAGTAGGTTTTGTGCATGGCTGTGCCTGTGTCTGTATAAGAGTATAGCAGTGTATTTGTATCTCTCACACAAATCAGTGTGTGTTTGATAGTTTAGCAGTAGTAGTCTGTGTGTGTAAAAGCATATTAGTGTGCATATGAGAGTATAGTAGTATGTGTGAGAGAGTATAGTGGTATGTGTGTGAGATTATAATGGTATGTGAGAGAGTATAGTAGGTTTTGTGCATGGGTATGATTTTGTCTTTGTAAATATAGTTATGCATGTGTGAGAGTATGATGTTAAAAGCTCTCTCACATTACCTGTGCGTGTGAGTGTGTGAAAGCATAGTAGTATGTGTATGAGAGTATAGAAATATGTGTGAGAGAATATAGTAGTAGGTCTATGAGATTATAATGGTATGCGAGATAGAGTATAGTAGGTTTTATGCATGGGAATGCTTGTGCCTGTCTAAGTAAAATTTTGCATGTATGAGAGTATGATGTTAAATTGTCTCTCACATATACCTGTATGTGTGTGTGTTTGTAAAAGCATAGTTGTGTGCGTATGAGAGTATAGCAGTATGTGTGAGAGAGTATATTAGAATGTGCATGAGATTATAATGGTGCGTGAGAGAGTATAGTAGGTTTTGTGCATGGGTATGATTGTGTCCGTGTCAATATAGTTGTGCATGTGTGAGAGTATTATGTTAAATGCTCTCTCACATTACTTGTGCGTGTGTGTGTGATAATTTATCCGCATGTGTGTGTGAAAGCATAGTAGTGTTTGTATGAGAAAATACTAGTATGTGTGAGAGAACATAGTATGTTTCGTACATGGATAGGATTGTGAATAGTTGTGCATGTGTGAGAGGATGATGTATTATGTGAGAGCAAGTATATTTCACCTCTCGAATGGCTTTTTATAAAGAAACATTAATGCAATAAACAAATGTGTTTTTGGTTTGCGTTTGAAATCCAAAACCGGTCGTGGTGTCTCTAACACAAGATGAGGGTTAAGTGAGCTTATCGTGTTTGTGTTGTCGAAACACCGATTGTCCTTGAACGCAACGCTGCAGCTTGCAGCAAAGCTATCGAGCGCCGGTAGGGAAATGTGCAGCAGCTGCAATGGTGGGGTGGGGGTATTGGGAGTGGACGCGGGATATGAAAGGGAATGTTTGAGCAGCTGTGCGTATTGTGTTGTTGCTCTCGGGTGCACACCCCGAAGTGGTAATAGGACCTCCATCTGATCCTTAGTCTTGTTATTTCTTCTGGTCCTGCAGTGTGCCTAGGGGGCTCTCCTCTCTCTCTCTTTTTGCCCCCAGTACACCCCCCTCTCTCCCCTCTCTTGACACAGGCTATCTTGTTTTCTACTTGAATGCTTATGCTCCCTCTGGTGGTAATGTGCACACGTTAACACTGCATTATTGCAGAGACTTGTCCAAGGGGGCTGGCGGGAGTTGGCTCTCCAAAGAGCTCAGGTAATAACTGCAGACACAATGTTTTTTTTTCATCTGGTGGATTCTTAATGGTGCAAAAAAATAGCTGAATGGACTGAATGTCGGCTGTCAATATAGAATGAGAATATTTCATATGGATATCAAAGTCAATAAATGAATGTTGAGATTATTATTATATATTTTTTAATTTAGTCATTTTTTCCCTTTTATTAGGAAATGACATGTCTCAAAAAAAAGATTCATAACTACCCTTTATTTGTCCTTGTCATATATTGAAGATAACTCCCCGAAAATCACGAGTATAATAACTGCAATCAAAACCAATTAAACAATATATTATTAAAAGATGAAATAAAATTGACATAATAAAAATAATTGTAAATAAATGAAATAAAAATTAAAAAAATGGAAACGCTTGCTCAGCCTTGTTATGTCATTTAAGTGTAAAGCAAACAAAAACAAATAATTACACTAGAAATAATGATAACTAAAATGAAATGTGGATATAATTTAGGACAAAAAAAGAAAAATAGACACATTCACATACATTAAAACATGTTTAGAAAAAAATAATAATAATAATCAAAAATTAAAATAAAATTAGAAGCCTTTATTTTGTTATTTCATTTGATTTTAAAACAAACATCTAAATGAATAGACATGTTCAGTTCAAATAAATTTGATAAATTTAATAAAAATTAATAAAATAAAAAAGTTCAATCTTTATTTTGTCATTTTATTTAAATGTACACCAGAAAATATAAATAACTAGACTAAAAAATTACAAAAGAATATCATAAAAAGTAAAAACATAAAATGCTTACTCAGTCTTTTTTTGTAATCTCATTGTGCAAATGCAAAGACAATATATGCAAAGAAATAAATCCATTAGATAAATAAAATGGAATAAAATAAAATGAAATAAACACATAGAAGAAAATGTTTACCCCGTTTAAGTGTTATTTTTCAAATGTCACAATATGTTTTAAACCGTTTTTAATCATTGGTAAAACTAGAAACGTATATCTTTGATACAAGCAGAAGTCTTATGTTGATCATCTTGCCAAGAAAAACAATAATATATATTATTAGTAAAGAAGCAACAATAATCATAATCCTAAAACATATAATTATTTATTTATTGATCTTGCTAGCTGGATAACTAAAAACCTACAGATGCAGCTAGCAAGTTTTTGAACGCTTGCCTATGCAGCTAGTTTCCACTAAGTTCTAAATATAAAACAAGCTTTTGTCAAATATTTGACAGAGTTTTGCGTTGAACGATGACAAGGATGTCTTTGAACGCGCCACGTTCGCGGAGGACGTCAATGATCTTCTTGAAGACGGAGGTGGAGCTTTAGCTGTAATCTCCATCATTGACATAAAGAGGATCAGGACCAAGGCCAGTTCGACATGATGAGATGAAAACGGCTTAGGCCCGAAAGTGAAGGAGACTCCTTAATATCATAAAGCCGACCGATTGTTTGCTGCCATATATTTACGTCATTCGTGACGACTTCAGCAAAGGATGGAGATCGCTTTCTGTTTTTAAACTCATGTTGCTCAGGAGGAAAAGCGCTCGGCTTGGGATCAAGAGGTTGCAGGTCCTTCGTGTTATATGTCGAAGTGTCCTGGGGCAAGACACTCAATCCCTAATGCCCCGGATAAGCAGGTAGTTGCCTTGGATGGCTGACACTGCTATCGGTGTGTGTGTGAATGAGTGAAGTGTGAAGCACATTGAGTTTCAGGCATTTAATTTATTGTCCTAAAAAGAAACCCTCAATTGGCATTTAATGTATTGAAAATGTGAACACCGTTATAAGGTCAGTATTTGCTAGAACAAAAAACAGTTTGTAACATTTACTGATAGTTTTTTTTTTAACAATTCACTGATTTACTGGTGTCAACATCGCGTGACGACAGTAACGGAACTATCAAAACGGTGATGTGGTTTCAGTCGGGCCTTTCAGGTATTAGGTCTACCCTCAATACTCATAGCCACTTTGGACAGAGTCATTTACATTGGACTTTGCCCGGAAATGAGACTTCTAATAAGAACTGAACAGTTTTGCCCATGGCTAAAAGCTGTTCCATGTACTGTGTTCAAGAAATATTTGTGGTTTTTTTTCGTTTGTTTGTTTTTTTCAACTGTGTGTTTTTTGTCGACTTAAAAATGTACTAAAGAAGTATTTAAATTTAACTTGCCTTAAGCTGTAGTAACCCTGGTTATAGCTAAAGTAAATGATCAATGCTCCCTCATCTGTTTGCTTTGTGTTTCCCCGAGTTTGGTACAAGCTAGCATTTAGCTTCTAGGCTAACTGGCTTGCAGAAGTTATCTGTTATCCCCTCGCTACTTCCCTCTTCGTACTTTGTGGCCTTAGTTTGGAAAGAAAAAAGTTACAAATCATTATCCCCGATCACATTTTGTTGCAATTAGGGACAATCAGAGCGCATCTTGTCAGCCCTGGCGGCTCTGTTTTGCTGTTCTGTTGTCTAAAAAGTAAACTGCACCTGCCACAATCCAATATCCCTGATTGCACATATCTGTCAATGGGCTGGTAGATTGCATTTTTGTCAGGCTTGGTGGCTTTTTCTGGCCGTCCTGCCCACCAAAAAGTGAACTACACTCGTGTGGCCATAATCCGTTATCCCAGATTGCATATTACTGCAAGCGGGGACTGGAAAAGCGCATTTTTGTCTGGATCGGTTTTAATTTTTGCCATCCTGTCTACCAAAAAGTGAATTGCACTCATGTGGCCATAATCCGTTATCCCTGATTCCATTTTGCTGCAAGTAGGGACCGACAGAACACATTTATGTTGGCTCTGGTGGTTCTTTTTTGCCAAATTGTTCATCAAACAGTGAACTGCACTCGTGCTGCGCGATCCATTATACACAATTGTATATTACTGCAGTTTTGGCGCACTTACACTGAAATGCATGGTTGTGGCCGCGATCTTTTATCCCCAGCCTATTGCTGACAGCAGGGCCCAGCAGAGCAAATATTTTTCATAGTTCAGTAGGCTGAAGTGATCAATTGTGGCCTGCCTAAACCAAAGGGCAGCATTTTGCTGTGATCCATTATTCCAGGTTGACTATTGCTAAGAGCAGGAGAAAATGTGAGTCATGCGAGGTGACTCCAATTCAAAAGTAAAAGAAATTACATAGAATTATAAAAACACTTTAAAATACATATATACATTTTACCTTAAATATTTCGCAACTATATAAAAAAAAGGAAAATAATTGCTCTCTCTCTCTCAAGAAAACAAACATTTAACTTGATTCTTTCTTTTCAACTAATTGATTAAAGAAAAAAAACACCGTACATTAAAAATGATTTTGAATAAAGCTTTGAAAATCACACACACGCTTTTATCACACGACATTTACCTGCACGTCATCGGAGGAGGGTTCGTAGCTGGCCCTTTTGAAGGTCTCGGTGACATTTCGTAGGATCTCCACGGAAGAGAGCAGGTCTCCGGCGTAGAAGTTTTTCCTCTGGGTCAGGTCTAGAAGGTTTTTGGTCACCTGGGACATCCCGTCCCCCGCCAGCATCCTTTGGCCCTTCGCCAGGTGGCCCTGGACCTCCAAAAACAGGAGAGGACAAGGACTTGGGGCATCGCCATCCTTCACATTTTCAAAATTAAGTGTACTTATGGTATGAAACTTAATTTTGTTTCAGGCAGGCTCCAGTGCCTCGTGCAATACAAGATGAGCCAAGGGAGCCACATTTTAAATAAAAAAGTGAAACTTAAACTTTGTAAAACGCAGTCCAAAAAATCTGATGAATGCTGTAGAAATATATGGTAAATGTACTGTTTCAAGGTAGGTTGTCCAAGCTAGGGTTTAAGTGTCGTTTGTGGCCCACCACAGCTTATATTCATTTTTTACATTATTTTTTCCCCAAATTATTTTTCATATACTGTACAATGTTTTGAATATTCAAGGTTGCAAATGAACCATCTTAGAATCGTGAAAGTAAGGCTTTTCTTTACATAATTTAACCTTTTCTGTGAAATCGCAAAAAAAGATAAAATAAACAAAAAAAAAAAGATGAAATAAGAGGGAAAAAAACAACAAAAGTAAAATTTAAAAAAAGCAAACAAAAAGTAGGGATGAAACAATATTAAATTGAACAATCAAATTAATTAAAAACAAACAACAATAGAATGAGACCAGATCAACGTAAAATCAAACCAAATAAAATGAAACAAAAAACAAAAGAAAACAAAAAAAAAATAGGAAAACATAAAATATACAAAAAATAGTTTTGTGTGATCGGTATAAAATCAAAACTAATTGAAATAAAATAATTGAATTAAAAATTATGATAAAATTAGAAACATTTGAAAAATAAGACTTAAAAAAGATTTTTTAAAAATTGAAGACTTATCTTGAAAAATATAGCAAATCGGGTGACTTTGGTTAAAAGTATATTGAAGCAAAAATGTTAAAAAATTGCCCTCTTAATCAAAACAAAAAGAGTAGGGGCAAAAAAAACTGACCTTTATTTTAAAATGAAATTAATGTAAGTGGGTAATAATCAATTTTTGATATCATGTTTCAAAGTTTTCGATTCAGTAACTAAGAGATTTCCCTAGAGTTTGTACGACATGGCGCTCTTCTACAGGTGCTTTGTTTTCCATCATCGTATTTCCTCCATTTACATCCCCGGATGATTCATCAACCCAACACAAATGAGGTGTGCCAAAACCACAATTAACCGAACAACCAAACGTTCCCTCTCCTGTCCGCGGTCTGACGAGAGCAGATGATTGGTGGCGAGAAAGGCGGTTACGATTTGATGTATCGTGAAAAGACGATGCGGGGAAGGAGAGCTGACGTTGCACCTACTGATTGCTGCAAGTAGCGGAATTCGTTTGTTATGCATCGGGCGTAGCTGGGCTGCTCCCAGAAGGCCATGCCGCGATGGTCCAATGAGCAGCGCCGACTCGTCGTGCCTGCCAGACAAAAAGGAGGGATTAGGAGAGAATTGAAGGAACAGGAAATGAAAGAAAGGGGAAAAAAAGCAGAGGATAGTGAGTTCTTTTCATGAGATATTTAAGGATCCCTCTTTTGTCCGGTTGTACGGCTCATCGCTCGTTATCAAAATTTGATGCGGGATTCAATTATGCACGTATCGGCGGTAAAACTCTATTTCGCTTGATTTGTAATGTATGCAGGACGTCTTGCGGTATTAACCGGACGTATGAAGATGGGATAGGTTTATTCGAGCGTTATTAAAACGGGATCGAGTGAATTGGGGGGGGAGATATCGTATTTTATACGGTTAATTTTGGAACTGGGGTTGTTAGCATTCCGCGATCACAGCAGCAATTGGAAAAAACTGTATTTTGGTTGAATATTTTTGTCAATTTAAGTTGAAGTTGCCCTCTGAAAGCCTCAGACTGAGAAACGATTCACAAAAAATCGTAACGAAATACTCATTTTCGTAGTCTACCGTATTTTCCGCACTGTAAGGCGCACCTAAAAGTCTTAATTTTTTTCAAAAGCTGACCATGCGCCTTATAATACAGTGCGCCTTATATATGGATCAATATTAAGTCGCAAAGTCTTGCAACTAATGCAAGACGCCGCAGACTAGATTTTCCCCCAAACGCGAAGTAGTCCGCGGTGTATGCTGGGATTTATATACCGGCGTTTCATTGGCTAGCCAATGTGTCAATCATCATTTGAATCCATCACTATTGGCTAAAGTTATTCGGAGGTAAAGGGGGCGGATCCTTTTTATCATTTAGAGGCTCGCATAGGCTAAAGGGGCAAAACAAACCCTGCAAATGGTCGAAAAAGATGTGTCAATGATCAGTTGAATTGATCACTATTGGCTAAAGTTATTCGGAGGTAAAGAGGGCGGATCCTTTTTATCATTTGCAGGCTGGCATAGGCTAAAGGGGCAAAACAAAGCCTGCAATTGGCCGAAAAAGATGAATGTGAATAGCATGTTGGGTTGACGGCATAGAGAAAACGGTATTTTACTATTCTGTACTGTATTTGTAAATATTTTACTCTCCTGGATTTACTACACTCACGGATACAAGAGGACCATGGTTGCACATTATTATTGAACACAACGACTTCGGTGAGCTACTCCGGCTATATATTTTCCCAGTATCTTGTTTCAGAGTGATATCGATGTTTCTGTGATGGGTCTTTTTTTAAATTAAACTCAATTCCAAGTGTTTATTGTCATATGCACAGCAAAGTTGCGAGCGAAAAAGAAAATAGAAACTAAGGAATGGTTGGCATTTCTTGAATCCCAAGACTTTAACCTTCCGAATGATATTTGGAACAATGCATTTGAGTGACGGACACCGCATCCGCACGTGTTCTAGACACGTATTTGCTTCTTTGCAAGCTTTCTGAATGTTAAGGGGGTAATAAGTTTGACTGAATTATCTGACTGTTTTGTCGACGTTCCCATTGTAGCGCCTTATAATCCGGTGCGCCTTATGTATGGAAGATATAGGACCAAAAACTATTTTTTGGGGGTGGCCCTATAACCCGGTGCGCCCTATAGTGCGGAAAATACTGTAATTGCTGTTATTAGCTAGACATTATGAGAAACTAGTTACTCCAGCTTCAATTTATTTAAGTACGAAGGAACCTGGATACTATCACAGCTCCATTTATTTCCTTTGTTGTCCTTCTTAACAAGTTGGACACATTTGACTTTTGCCTGGGTAATTAATCGAATTCATCGACTAATTTATCTTGTGTAAAATCGTAGATACAAGTGGCTGTAATGAGTTTCCAGGGTGGCTGGGCTCTCCCTTAGAGATAGGGTGAGAAGCTCAGACATTCGGGAGGGACTCTGTGTAGAGGCACTAGTTCTCCGCATTGAGGTGGCTCGGGCATCTGTTAAGGATGCCACCCTTGGGAGGTGTTCCAGGAATGTCCCAGGACACGCTGGAGACACTATGTCTCTAGGTTGGCCTGAGAATGCCTCGGGATCTCGCTGGGGGAGCTGGATGAAGTGGCTTGGGATAGGGAGGTCTGGGCCTCCCTTATAAGGCTGCTGCCTCGCAACCCGATGCCGGAAAAGTGGAAGAAAATGGATGGATGTTTGAGATATCGTAAATTGTCGTGAAATTAAGTGGAAGAGGAAACCAAGCTATTATCACGGATCTATTTTTTTCCTTATTTGTCCTTCAGCACAAAATGGAGTCATTTGGGTTAGGGTTTGGCAATTCATCAAATTAATTGATCAAATAGTCATTTTCAAAAGCTTAATTAATTATCATGAGCTCGATGGACTCACAGCTCAAACTGTATTTTTCGTCCTTCTGCACACGTTTGAGGCATTTTGCTTTAGTGCTAAGAAATTAATCGAATTAATCAATTAGTGGTGGTCGATTCATCACAACAAGTAAGATGTTTTGCTTTAAACTCTGTATTCTGCAAATTATTTTTTTTCAAATGAACCATGCACATAACATCATTATGAATTAATTCATTTGATAATCGATTGGTTGTCGATTATTCCGATAAACCAAGACTTTTTATTTTTAACTCTGAATTCTAAAACAGTTTGTTTTTTTACCCAAACGAAAGTAAACATTTATTATGTAAAAATTAGTTCTCCAAAATACATGAATTTCATTAATGGTTAGTTCATTTAATAATCGATCGCTTGTCGATTGATTGATCGATGAGTTGTTGCACTTCTCAGTCATGTTCTGTATATTGTAATCGACGTACATAATTTGTGATGGTTAATGTTAAAATACTCAAGTCTTTCCTTTTTTTACATGAGAGCTTTTCAGTGTCTAAGCATCTGGAAGTCGTGTCGTCGTAATTGCTTTCTCATTTTATGTGACATCTTACTTAATTGAGGGTTCAAGAGAGAGAGAAATTGAAAGAAATTTGACCTGCCTTTTGTCATCCAAAAATATACACGAAAAAGTAGATTATCCCCATGTCAGGAAAAATATACGACTTTATGCAAATAAGGGAAAATGATAGTCAAGCGGAAACGAAATATTTGAAAAAAAAGACGAAAAAAGACTGGTAAGCCTGAGAGCTTGCTAAGTAACACTCTGAGTTGTTTTTTTTTATTAGTGTGATTGAGTTCGTTTGAACAAAAAGTCCTTAGCTGCAAAATCAATCAAAAATGGATTCAAGTGGGATTACAAGAACATTTAATTCTTACATTGAAACAGTTTTAATTATGGCTGACTGGGGCAAATATGGGCCAAATTGGCGGATTGAGGCAAACCGAGGCCCACTGGAGACAAATGGGGCAGACTGGGGCAGAATGAGGCCAAATGGGGCGATGTTAGTTGACTCAAAGCAAATGAGGCCAAATTGGACCAGTTGAAGGTGGATGGGGATGAATGGGGCCAAACGAATGAAGACTGGAGCAGATTGGGGCAGACTTAAGCAAAATGGGAGGGATTTAGGTTTTTGGGGCAATATGGGGCCCAATGAGGCGTATTGGTCTTATTGGGGCCGACTGGGGCCTAATGGGCCTGACTAATGCTACTTGGGGCAGACTGGGGTCCAATGGGGTAGACTGGGGCAAGATGGGGATAAACAGGCCCACCTTGGGCTGAAGGGGAGCATTCTGGTCCCAAATGAGGCCAACTGAGGCTGAATGGGGCCAACAGAGCAGAATGGGGGTGACAGGAGCCTAATGTAGCTGGTTGGTACCACACCGGTTAGAAAGGGACCAAATGGGGCCGACTAGGGTCAAATGGGAATGACTGGAGCTCAATAGAGCTGACTGGGACAAAATGGGTCCGAACATGGCCAAGTTGGGATGATTGGGCAGACTGGGGCCTTTTGGGGCAGAATAGGGCCAACTGGAACTGACTTACTCCACCTGGGGCAGCTTGGGGCTGACAAGGGCTAAGTGGGCTGACTCGGGTAAACTGCGGCCTACTGTAGCAGAATAGGACCAAATTGGGCTCACTGGGGGCACATGGTGTAGATTGGGACCAAATTATGTCATATGGAGCAGACAGGGGCCAAATGGGGCTGAGTCAGGCCACAAGGGGCAGACTAATGAAGAGAGGGGCAACCTGGGCCCATATGAGCTTAATTTGAGACCAATGGGGGTTCTCCATTTCCCTGATTTGACCGATGAGGTTTTTGTTGTAAACACAAACAAAATAAACCCAAACAGAAAGTGTAGATATGTGACAGGTCGAATAAACGTCTGACAAACAGACGGCATGAAATTTTTGTTGATGTTGTGCTAGACATCCAAACGGACGCCAACAAGTCAGAAATCCTTCAGTTTCCTGTAGCTTTACTTGTCAGCTGCATTGCTATCATCAAAAAAGGAGTGTCAAAACCGACAATATGAAAAATCAAACAGAAAAACAAACATGTTCGTGTCTCACAATTTTGTTCCCGCCTCATTTCCTGGCAGAGGTCGGCTTTTCAGAGTTAAAAAAATAAATAAAGCTACTGCTGTCTGACGCGATCCACTCGAATCTTCTGCGGAAGCTGATCCCGTTGTGTTGCTTGTTCGGAAAAAAAAAATCAGGCGCTGTTGTCCACCTGTCCCCTCTGGACAGTCCCAATTTGACCCCCGCCCACAAGGGGTGACCCCATCTTTTGGCCCCTAGTGGCGGTTGTCAGCGGTGACGGGTGAGGCGCAGACGCCGTTGCCTCGCCACTGTTTCTGCCAAGACCTTGATGATGACCTTGATGATGACTGTGATGGAGCCAGAGTAAGCACCCGCTACCCCCGATTCCCCTCATTCTTCTATCACACCCCCACGCTAAGCTCCCCCACATGCCCGGCTTCATCCCCCCCCATATGTACCGTATTTTCCGCACTATAAGGCGCACCGGGTCATAGGGCGCACCCCCAAAAAATAGCTTTTGGTCCTATCTTTTCCATACATAAGGCGCACCGGATTATAAGGCGCTACAATGGCAACGTGGACAAAACAGTCAGATAGTTCAGTCAAACTTATTACCTCCTTAACATTCCGAAAGCTTGCAAAAAAGCAAATGCGTGTCTCAGAGATGTACGGAAACAGTGTCTATACGATGTCACCAATCACTCAAATGCATTGTTCCAAATATCATTCCGAAGGTTAAAGTCTTGGGATTCAAGAAATGCCAAACATTTCTTAGTTTCCATTTTATTTTTTGCTGGCAACTGTGTGGACAGCAAAGTAAGAATTTTATTGTGCAGGGAAACAGGATTCTTTACTGTGCATATGACAATAAACACTTTGAATTGAATTTAGTTTAAAAATAGACTCATCACAGAAACATCCAGATCGTTCTAAAACAAGATACCGGGAAAATATAAAGCCGCATAGCTCACCCAAGTTCTCTTGCAGCCGTCACGTTCAATAATGATACGTAACCATGGTCTTCTTACAACCGTGAGTGTAGTAAATCCAGGAGAGTAAAATATTTACAAATACAGAATAGTAAAAAATATTTTCTCTATGCCGTAGTGCAACCCAACGTGTGATTCACATTCATCTTTTTCGGGCAATTGCAGGCTTTGCTTTGCCCCTTTAGCCTATGCGAGCCTGTAAATGATAAAAAGGATCCGCCCCCTTTACCTCCGAAATACTTTAGCCAATAGTGACTGATTCAAATGATGATTGACACATTGGTTAGGAAATGAAACGCCGGTATATAAATCCCAGCATACACCGCGGACGACTTCGCCTTCGGGGGAAAATCTAGTCGGCGGCTGCTTGCCTTAGTTGCAAGACTTTGTGACTTAATATTGATCCATATATAAGGCGCGCTGTATTATAAGGCGCATTGGTCAGCTTTTGAAAAAAATAAAGGCTTTTAGGTGCGCCTTGTAGTGCGGAAAATACGGTAATTATTTTTTTTTGTGCTGTTTAATTTCTCATCCTCGTTAGTCTCAAAGGGTTTTAGTGCAGTTTATTCTTGACACCACAAATGGAGCAGACCGGGGCTGTAAGGGGCAAAACGGGGCTGACCGCGGCCAAATAACCAACCTGGGGTGCCTGGGGCAACCTGGGACAAAATTTAGGGCTGTATGGGACAAAATGTGGCTAACTGGGGCCTCCTTGGACACAATGGAGCCGTATCGTGGCAATTAGGGCTCAACCGGGCTGAAGGGTTAGAATAAGGCTCACTCGGGACAAATGGAACAAAAAAGCCCACCTCAAGAAGCCTGGGGCATGAATTGGACAAATGGGAAGTAATTCGGACTGACTGGGATGTATGGGGCAAAATAGAGCCGACTGGGGTAGAATGGGACCGACGTAGGCCACCTGACGTAGAATTCGGCCAAATGGGGACACTTTGGACTGAATGAGCCAACTGGAGATGACGGGGGCTTTATGGGGCCGACTGGGGGCCTAAAAGATGCACATAAGCCACCTGGGCCAGCTTGAGACATAATGGAGGACATAAAGGGGCAATTGTGCTAAATGGGGCTAACCCAGGTAGAAAGAGGCCCACTTGGACCAAATGGGACTGACTTAAGCCACCTGCCAAAAACTGCATTATTGGGTCTAAATGGGGCAGAGACTAGATGGATCCGACTTAAACCACCCGGGGGAGTCTGGGGGGCTGAATTGGGCCAAACAGGGGAGATTGGAGCCTACTGGAGTTGAATGAGGCTGTATTGGGAGAATCAGGCCAAATGGTGGTAATTTGGGCCGAGTGATGCTAAAGGGAGAAGCAAAAACTTGATAACCAAGGAAACAAAACAGTTTAAGTCACATAAGTCATATACCTGTAGAGCTCCAGGGCTCCATGCCCTCACAAACTGTCGTATTATCTTACACCATATATTTTTTTCAAACGTGTTGATTTATGTAGTTTAACATGTTATATTGTACATGAGTTTCGTTCTATCATATACATTGTTAAAATTACATTTTGTTGTGAGATACTGAATTGCTCGACATGAATGAGGTTTATTAAAAAAAAAAGGTTAAAAAAGGAAGTAGCTTGGACGTACACTGTAGAAGAAGAAATACATGCAAATATAACTAAGTAGAATAATACATTTTCGTATTCAAATTATGAATGCATTTTCTGCATTAAATTATTGTTGGGGCCGATTAAAGGGATAACCACAAACCTGTCTTTTTTCATTTTCTCCTTTTATATTTCCTTTTTTTCTTAACGTCTTTATACAACATAATCATTCGTAATATAATGCATCAAAGCAAGTGAGCCGTTAATGAGTTGAGTCAAAGAAGTCGGTTCTCTAAAAAGAGACGGACTTCCTTTCACTACATCAAACCGCTCTCTTTGTTTGCAACGATAAAAACTGATACCGAGATAGAGGCTACCGCGGCGAACCCGTTTGACTTGATCGATTTGCCGTTTCGTGATAGTCGTTGTATACCAGATGGTACCCATCATTGACAAATTTGCGTTTTTCTGTACAAATTTCCTTAAAATGCATAATAAACGAACTTTGTACAACAAAAACGTACAGGTTGACAGGTATGAAGTCATATCACCAAAATAAGTACAAATCTTTTCTCTTTACTCAATGTTGTCAGTCCGTCTGCGAAGACTGTATTCTAATCTAAAAACCAGTGGGTTAGAGTTCTTGTCCCCCTGCCTTTTTGTACTACAGTAGCATCTCAGTGTCATGAAGATTTTGCTATTATTGAATCCAAAAGCAAATGAGAGGCTTCTGAAATAATGACATGTCCTTACCCGTAGCGTTAGGGGGGCATCTATTAAAGGCAAGTTCCCCCGATGGCGTCCGTCTCCACAACATGGACACGGCGTAATCCTCGGGACAAATTTCGTACGGAGCTGAAATGAAAAGTCAGAGAATTGAGCCACACACAAACACACATTACACAATTACACATTTATTTAGTGCTTTCCAACTCACTGAAGACCTCCCAAAGCGCTTTACACTCACCCATTCACACACACACTCACACGCCGATAGTGTCTTGCCCAAGGACGCTTCGACATTTAACCCGGAGATGCTGGGAATCGAACCCGCGACTTCTCGTCCCAAGAATTACATCACGTTTTGTTTTTTAACGAGATTGGTTGGATCCCTTAACCACTAAGGCCATAGGGGTACCATTTCCTCTGGTGTGTCTTGGGCAAGTACAGCCTGGTGGCGCCCATCTATCTCCACCCAGTCTTGAACCAGGAACCTTTTGCGTGCTAGGCAAATGTGCTATCCACTGCACTACCAACATTTTTTAAAGAAACCACATCTTTTGAATATACATAGCCAAATTTGAGGAAAACAAATTATTTATTGGGTTGTATTTTTTAGGATAGTCACAACTAAAAATACAGAAATTGTGTAACAACTAGAAAAGTCTGAAGTTCTAACAAAATAATTTAATGGTAAAAGTCACAAATAATGCAGTTTTTTCCTCCATTCAGTGCCATTGACGTCCATAGAAATCAGGGGTTATGAATGAATTATTGCCCATAATGCCTTTAAATATTTTAGTTTGTTTTTTTGTAGTTTTTTTGTATTAATTCACAATTTGACTCTAGCTACTAGGTTTTTATGAAAACAAATTTAGTTTTTTTTCATTTATTTTATTCACTAAAAATTTAATTTTGTGTAAAAGAACATCGGAATCGTTTTTTAACTTTAAAATAAATGGGGTCATAGCATTCGCAACAACACTCAAAATCATAATTTGGTATAAAGATAAGCTGTTCCGCTTCCAAACTATTGAAATTGTGGTTTTGTACCAAATAACTGACCAGAATTTTTGATTTATTCTTGAATTACATCATTTTGTGTGGAAAACACTCAATGAACAACCCAAAATGTGATCTTTTTTTTTAAATATATAATCTAAAAGAATAGATCAGTGCATTTTTGTTTGTTTTTGCTTTTTAATTTTCCTTTTTTTTCTTGCTGTTTCCTTCTTTTTTCCCCCATTTCATTTTTTAGTTTTTTTATCCCAGCCATTTGCCTTTTCTTCCTCGCTTTATTATTATTCTTATTATTTTTCTCTGTTTTTCAATATTATTTTTTTCTTCTTTTGTTTGTCTTTTTTTCAGACTGCCCTCACTACTACATCCAGTTTACTTTGGGTGGGGCAGAGCGTGTCTCTGGGTTAAGTAATGGCACCAATCGTCAACCCCTCCCGGCCTCCCCGGGATTAGTGTTAGCATGCTAGTAAATTAAGACTTTCACGCAGGTACTCTTTCTTAATCAAAAGTAAATTATTTCCCTTCTTTTAAACATTTAGTGAGTTATGAGTTAAACCATATTTTTAAGGTTCATTTGCTGACTCAGAAACTTTCTTAGGAAAAAAAACAGGTAAAACCGCATTAGCACGCTAGTAATGCTACTAGTTACTGAAATGTGTGTAGCTAATCTTGTTTATTTATGCAACGTGAATGGTTTTCCTGTTTCTAAGCATTTAGTTAGTTTACCACCAAGTTTATATGATGTTTTTTTGACTCAAACTCTTTGCCAACGTGAGTTACTAGCATGGGAACTTAGCATTAGCATGCTAGTTGTTCATTGCAATTTGTGCTTATAATATTGGTTTATTTTGTAACATAACTTAATTTCTTCATTTCAGTATTTCTTTGAGTCCCCTACGTGGTTGACTGAGACTCTTTTCTAGAAGTAGAATAACAAAGTAAGACAGCGTTAGCATGCTAGTAGTTTAGTGAAATGTGTGTTGGCTAATGTTGCTTCTTCTGCTATTGTAAATGTTTTTTTCTGTTACTGACCATTTTGTTCGCCACCATGTTTATATATTCAGTTTTTGACTTACACTCTTAGCAAAAGGGAATAATAAGCATGGCAAGTCAGAGTAAGCATGCTAAGAGTAATTCAACTTCATAATCAAACCAGACTCTGGAACTTCTGACTTTTTGGTCGTTTATCTGTCTCAATGAGAATCTTTAATATTTGATGGCGTGACCTAAAAAGGAAAGAGGCATAGTGGATTTTGCCTCACCCGGGCATCGTTGGTCGCTGCACTTTCGGACTTCTTCCTTGTTTCCGTGGCATTGATGCCCGCTCGTTGCCGCACCCTGGCACACTCTGGTTCGTCTTTGCCATCCGCCGTCGCACGACTTGGAGCAGCCACTCCACGGTCCCCATAGGTTCCATTGCCCGTTAGCTGGGACAGAAATTAGGATCAAATTGAAAAATTAAAATAACAACCCCAGAATAGGGTAAATCGAAATAGCATCGGTCCTCCCAAAAGCAGACATTGACGTTGAGTTCTTGATTTATTTAGACGTTGAAAATATGTCTAATAGACGTCTTAAAGATGCCGCGGTTCCTCTCAACATGTTTTCAAAATCTTTCTAATATTGTTTCAATGTAATTTCAAAGTCTTGTCAACCAGTTTTTTTTCAATGTTTTTTTTCAATGACCTTTTAGTGACGTTTCCATTGTTTTCCAATGTCCATTCAACATATTCTCAACCAGTTTCTTGAAAGAGGTTTTTCAACATATTTTCAATATTTTTTTTAAATTAATTTTCATTGACATTATTACGTATTTTCACGTTTTTTCAACCATTTTTTTACAATGTCTTTTCAACGTCTATTCAATGTCGTTTCAATGTCTTCTTGACTGTTTTTTTTTCAACCAGTCTTTTTTTAACATCTTTCAATTTTTATATTCAATGACTTTTCAATGTATTTTCAATGTCTTTTTAACTTGTTTTTTTCAATGACTTTTTAGTGTATTTTGAAGGCCTTATGAACCAGTTTTTTCAATGTATTTTTAATGTTTTTAATGACTTTCCAATTACTTTTTAAAGTTTTTTTTAAACTTTCTTAACAATTTTTAAAAAAAGTTTTCTTAACGTCACATGGTTTTTTTAAAATACAAAAAAAAATAAGAAAAATATTTAAAGGCATTATGGGCAATAATTCATTCATAACCCCTGATTTATATGGGCGTCAATGGCGCTGAATGGAAGACATTTGACAAAACTGCATTATTTGTGACTTTTACCGTAAAATCATTTCAATTCATTTTCAATGTAATTTCAACCTCCTCTCAACCAGTACCTTTAACCAGTTTTAGAAAATGACTTTTCAATGACATTCCAATGTATTTTCAACGTATTTCCAACCAGTATTTCTTCTCAACGTCTATACAACGTCTTGTGTTGTTTCAATGTATTCTTGACCAGTTCTTTTTCAACATTTTTTTTTCAACGTCTTTCAATGTTTTTGTTCAATTACTTTTCAATTTTCTTTTCAACGTCTTTTTAACCTGATTTTCAATGTCTTTTTAACGCCTTTTTAACGTCTTTTCAACGTCTTTTCAACGTCTTTTCAACGTCTTTTCAACGTCTTTTCAACGTCTTTTCAACGTCTTTTCAACGTCTTTCCAATGTCTTCTCAACCAGTTTTTCAACCAGTTTTTCAACCAGTTTTTTACTTCAATGTTTTTCTTCAATTACTTTTTAATGTATTTTCGAACTCTTTTCTGCTAGTTTTTCTCGAGGTCTTTTCATTTTTTTTTTCTTTTCAATGACTTTTCCATGTACCGAGCACCCAGAGTGTCTGGCTAGTTAATTCTTTATTTTTTGTTTTCACTAAAAGTCAAATCCGGTGTAAGTTTTGTGTATTTCTTTATAGTGACTGTGGGCAACAGACTCTCACCTTAACATGGTGCTTTTTTACTAAAAACACTAGTGCTGGGAGGATAAACAAACACAGACCACACACAACAGTTAAGCTAGGCTGCTCATTCTTGCATTTGATTCCATGCAACTAAAATGAGGACTAATATACGTTGATGATAACAAAGTGATGGGTGCCAAAATAAACACAACATACTCTCACCGAAATACACCGGAGCCTCCACAGACTCCGCCCCTATGCTGCAAGTGACACAAGCCACTAGCGGAAGCAGTGCTAAGAATCAAATGGATTGAACCATTTCAAGGCAGAAGGGTATTTCCCACGGTTTGTTGTTCACATTTATGTCTTATTTTACTTTGGTATATTTTTATCTCGTGGTTTTTTAACCATATTTAACCTACCTTGTTCTTCAATGGAGCAAAAGTTTTAAAATGCTAGAATTTTGAGGGGCTCTTGTGTTGAATTTGGGGGTCCTTGAGCACTGGTTACGCCCATGGTGGGGACCCCAGTATAAGACCCTTTTTTGTAAATTATGAAGTTATTTGTTGTTATTATATGTCCATTAATATCACCCATCCTCAAGTATTGCAATCATTTCTAATTACTGTATTTTATTGGACATGAAGCACATCAGATTATTAGGCGCACCTTCAAAATAATAGTATTTTGTGAAATATTTTTCATTGATATGTCACAATCGACTATAAGACACATGAAATCACAACTTTTGGAGGAGCTAGCGTTGCAAAAAAAAAAGATAGAAAAGAAAATAATATTAAAAAAACAACATTTTATAGACCATAAATCAGAGGTCATAAAACTTTTTGAGTCACGCACCTCATTGGTTAAAAAAAAATATATTTTTTTTTTCTTATAAGCCTATACAAAGTCTTAAATCTCATACCTCTGCAATTCAGGAGTAAATAGATAATATAAACAAATCAATTTTTTTGAGTTTGCATTTACCTTCACAAGGTGAGTTTCATTCTCATTTTGTTGCTAAAGGGACCATTATATCCAACTGTTATTAGAACACCAAAATATTAAAATAAGTATCATCATTTACAAATGCAAACTTTAACTAAGTATTAGCAAAGTAATATGCACCTTTTTTAAACACGAAATTGAATCTATTGCATTGAAAACCTGTGCCAAAGAACTTGTTTTCTTGCATGCTTTGGCAACCTCCAGTGGCCATATTGAAAACTACATGTTGTGTGACTAGAAGTGCCCTGTTTTTCTCGTATACTTTTCTCAACATCCTCTCGCGGGCCGGATTCAATCTGTTGGTGGGGCAAAAACGGCCTGCCGGCCGCAGTTTGGTGACCCCTGCCATTAATGAAATTTGGTTTCACCAGTTAATAACTCGATGAGACAAAAAGAGAGAGGGGAAAAAACAGAGAGAAAGAGAGAAAGAGAGATACAGAGAAAGGAAGTGGGAAGAAAAATGATAAACCGCGTAAGAGAGAAAACAAGAAAGAAACAGGAAGAAAACAAAAGAAGATATTGAGAAAAACAGAAAAAAAAACGAGAGGAAAAGGGAGAAAAACAGAAAAAATAGAAAAGAGAGAGCTAATGGGAGATAAAGAGTAGGAAAGAGAGAAAAGAGAAGAAAGAATGCGAGAAGAGAAGAAAAAGAAGCAAATAGAGAAACAGAAAGAGAGAGAAAAATAGAGAAAGGGAGAGAGGGAATGGAAAAGGAACAGAAATAGGAAAAGAAAGGGAGAAAAGAGAGAGGGAGAAGAGAAAAAGAGAGAAAAATAGAAAGAGAGAGAAGAAAAAGTAGTTTGCAATAATCTGTGGTCTGTGCAGCCCCTAGAGACTCCTCGTGATAAAGGGCTGTACAAATAAACATGATTTAATTTGATTATTCATAAATCCTTGGTGGAAAAATTGTATTGTAATTATGCGTTTTTAATTGTATTTCCCGTATTTTCCACTTTATAAGGCGCACTGGACTATAAGCCGCACCCCTGGCGATTTTTGGATTCTTTATAGCACCCTATCGTCCATAAAACACAACATATGGGCCCAGTATTCCCTTAGCTCTGGTTTCTATTCCAATAAAAGACATGAAGGAAATTGCTGCAATCCCCAAGAGTATGTTCTATCAATGGGATTTGTCCAATCCAGTTAGAAATTGTGTTTCCCTTTCATGGAATTCCGGGTTAGACGTGGGCCCCGTCCCTCAACATCATTGATGCGTTCCAGGCTGAGAGATGTCAGATTAGTGCCGTGTCTCGTCAGACCGCGGCCCTCACATAATCTCCTGATGCAATTTTTGATGCCCAAGGAAGCGCACGTTTCTTTCTTTTCTCATCTTCTCGGAATCTCGCCCGATTGTTCTGCCATCACGCAATTGAACCGAAACTCGAGATAGAATGATTAAAGGCGTCTGAGGGGTTGATGTTTATTTTTAACCTAATTTGTGTAATGTTGTTGCCATGATACATTTTTAGGGTCTTTAATGAGCTCCACAAAATTGCAATTCGACTATAAAGCAGCCCTAGGAGACAGTGACTCCGTTTTACGATGGTTTGCTTTACAACAGGGGTTGGAAACCTATGGCTACCGAGCCGGATGTGACTCTTTTCTTGAGTACAAATGGTCCGGAGATAAAATGCTAACCGTATATAATGGGCACAGTTTCTACTACAGTTTCCAGTTGAGGTGTCACAACAAAAAAAACATTAAAAAGCTAAGCTATATTTGTCATAATTACCGATTGGAATCACCTGTGCCCGCTCATTTGGCACCATCTGATTGGCTCCCTGTCCCTATTTCAAACCCAGTCCTGTCACTCTCCTGTTGTCAGTCAGTCTGCGAACTTCTGTTGATACAAAGCAAGCCTTTTTGACCCTGACTTCCGCCCGTCCCGTTATTGCACCCGTTTTCCACCTGCCCGTTCCTAAACTCCCTGCTTTGTCTCCGGCTACGACCTGTTCTGATCCCGGACATGTCTGCTCTCCCGTCCCGGCTTACGACCCGTTTTTGATCCCAACTATGTTATTGCTCTCCTGTCCCGGCTATCGACCTGTTTTTCCGTCCCTGACATCGGCATCGCCCGCTACGGAAGATCCACTTCCGTATTCGGATCACAATCAGATTGCGAAAGCGACTTGCTTTCTGCTTTCAGCGAGCACCGGATCGTTGGCGCGGCCCTTCCTCTTTCTTTCAATAAAACGTTTGGTAAACGTTACGCAATTGGATCCTGATTCAGTTCCGGTCATGACAATATTCACTGTTCAGAGACATTTTATAATGAAAACCCACAGAACAAACTGTAAAGGACCTTTTCCAAAGGACCTCAACAGCGTACTACAATATAAACATGTTGATATTGTCATATCCCCTAAAGCCAGGCTGTTATTTTCTTTAGTTAGAGCAGACATAAAATATACTTTCATTTTTGAGACTAGTCTCTCAGAGAAAAAGTCCGAAAGTCAAACAGGTTAGCATACCTCATGAAAGAAAAAGTGAGTCCGCTAAGAAAGAACGAAACAGTTTCATGAGATGAGAACCTGAATGATAAGGGCACACGCTTTTACGTTGCTGCTTAATGCGACGGAAAGTGTTGTTTAAACAAAACACTGAAGTATAAGTCAAATAGCTCAACCGTTATTGATCCTAGTCGCTACACAAACTGAACACCAAACACCAAAAACACTAGCAAAGCATTCACAGCAATGTGATTGGGTAAGCGGATCTCTGCACAAATAGCACGCTACCCTTCTCTCACATGCACTCGCTGCACTAAATTGAAATACCTCAATAAATTTTGCCTAGCAAGTATTAGTGAAATTTTTACAAAAGAACTCTGCTCGCACCTTGTTTTGAAACCATTATTTATGAAAAAAACGAAGGTCGAAATGGCTCTCTGAAAAATACAAAAATGGCTCTTTTGGTCAAATAGGTTCCCGAAGCCTGCTCCACAGTGTGGAATAAGATGTTTTTCCTCTACTGAGAGGCATTTTCCCTGTTGCTTTTTTTGCTGTTTGTTGAGTTCATATGAAATGATGGTCTGCTATTGGTTTGTCTCACAAAATCATAAAAAAACGCTTGTATGTTTTTGGCTAAATTACCCCCCATAATGCATTTTTCTTCATTTAGTCCTGAATCTTGTGTGCTTCGTAAAAAAATTCGGCCGGTAATACATTACTGTACTTTGTTTTTTGTTCTGTATTTAATCTATGGGTCTCAAGGCTTGCAGTGATTCTTACAAGAGAAACAAATATGTGATAACTATGAAAACCAATTCAATTCATACCTCTACAAAATAAGTACCTAAACTTCCATAATAATAATAATAATAATAATAATGTTTACAATCATATTTATGTAATAATTATAACAGGAAACAATACAGCTATAATAATATGAGGATAACAACCGGCACGGCAGATGTGTGTTTAGCACGTCCGAAGCATAGTTCTGAGGTCATGGGTTCAAATCAAGCTACCAGCCTTCCTGTGTGGAGTTTGCATGTTCTCCCCATGCCCGCGTGGGTTTTTTCCGGGCACTCCGGTTTCCTCACTGATTCCAAAGACATGCAAGTCTTATTCACTGTAACTATTTTGCACAACTGCTATTGGAAATATTCTGGTTTTTATTTTTTATATTTCAAAATACTTTTTTTATATTGTTCATATTCTTAACCGTTGTTCATTATTCACTGTCTTACTGCTGTAACAAAATAAATCTCCCCATTGTGGTACGAATAAAGGATTATCTTATCTTATCTTGTCTGATGTTAGGTTAAATGACTGGTCCAAATTGTCCCTATGGTGAATGAGTTGCCAGTACAGGGTATCCCCTGCCCACTGCGGAAGATGGCTGGGATAGGCTTCAGCACCCCCATGATCCTAATGAGAATAAGCAGTGCAGATAATGGATGGATGGATTATAATAACAACAAAAATACTATTGACACGACCTGCATCCAACTGATAACCCCACCGTACCAGCTTAGGTCATGTCACACCAAAGGTAAATAATATACTTAAAACGACGTACATATTCTGCCATCAGTTTCATCTCAAATGAGTTATAATATTTAAGGATTTTTTTATATCTTCTTTAATTGCAAAAAGTTTTAAAAATATCAACAATAACAATTTAAATGAGCAACATTTGCCTTCTGCCATATCAAAAATATAAAATTCTTATGTATATATATATATATATATATATATATATATATATATAAATATATATATACATATGCCCTGGAGTGTCATGTCTAATCTCATTGCATACAATATTTTATAACGTTGACATTGATGACAATAAAAACAATTAAATTCATATAATTTCAAAACAGAGTGCATATCCCCTGGTAATAATTATTTCATAATCTGGCCTTTTGTTCACCCCTCCTCATTAATGGATGTATTCATGATTATTATTTTTTTTTAAGTTCAAGTTATTGGTACCAGACTTGTACAGTCCATGCTGTCATAGCAGAACGTCCGCCAAAATGACCTGTTTACAGGACCTGGTATTCCCAGGCGGTCTTCTAGACTAACTAGGCCCGAACTAGCTTAGCCCCCCGAGATCCGGCATTCTCAATGAGGTATGGCCGTAAACAGGTCTTTTTTTTTTTTAATTTGTTTTTTTTTAATAGATTTATTTTTTACCTGTGCAATCAGGATTATGGCACTCCCTGCTTTCGGCCCAGTGTCCTCTGCACTCGGATCCCCCGTGAGCTGCTGCAGAGCATTGCCGAGTTCTCTGCTGGGTTCCGTTGGCGCAACTCACGGAACAATCGCTCCATGGACTCCACTCTTGCCACTGACCGTCCACTGCAGTACCCCAAAACAACACAACACGCGTGTTAAAGAGAGTCGGCGTGTTAAAAAGCAGATAGAAATGAAAGAAAATTTAAAGACAAACGTTTAGGAACAAGAGTCTGCAGAACTACCCGGTACACAAATGAAAAACATAAAAATGCACTTTTTTGGATTACATATTAAAAACTATCCAGTTCTGGGTTGTTTTTTCATGTTTTTTCCACACAATTGATAGTAGTTTATAATTAAATCACATTTTTTGGTCAATTATTTTGTACAAAATAACACTTTTGGTGACTTTGAAGCAGAAAAGCTTATAAAATTAGGATTTTGAGTGTCATTGATTGTTAATGATACGACCCATTTTTTTTTTAAAGTTAAAAAACTAATTTATTTTACACAAATTTAAAAATTTTGGGTGATTAAAATGAATAAAAAAAACGTTGGGGTTCATTTCTTTTTATTAAAACCTAGTCGGTAGAATCAAATTATGATTTAATTAAAAAAGAATACATGACAGCAACGACCTATTTGTATAAATATAGTTTTTAACACAAATTATTCATAATTTCTTTACCTCATTTTATTTTTCACATATATAGTACATCCATTTTTTATTTCAAGGTAGCAAAATATTTAGATTTTTGTTTTACATTGTATATATGTAAGACCACCCCCCAACCCCCCAAAAAAGACAATACAATTTGGATGTTTTTTTTCCAGAGTATTTCTTTAAAGTTATATATAAAAACATGTACATTCGCACAGTTCATGTGACAACAATAATAGCCATCCATCCATTATCTGCACCGATTATCCTCAGTAGGGTCGCGGGGGTGCTGGAGCCCATCCCAGCCATCTCTGGGCAGTGGGTAGGGGACACCCTGAACTGGTTGAACAATAATATATATATATATATATATATATATATATATATATATATAATGTGATGTGTTGTGTCATTAGTTTTTCTGAGAATTTTCTATTTAATCTTTATCAAAATTAAATTAGTCAGTTAATTAATCAATTGCAAATGCTCTATATGCAAAAATTAAGCGTGGAAATAAAAGTAATACATGATCGAGTCTGAAGCCAGTGTACAACGATGTCATTAATTCAGGTTTTTTCTCATGATTGATTGAAGCTCAATTATACGCATAAAATCCAGACAGCTTCTATTTTTAGCGCACTTTGCTAATTATAATTAATGATGATTTAGCGCAAGCTAAAGAGGTCCTGCTTTAATTGTGCAAGCGTTCTGCAAATTCACATAGGGAGATCATCTATTTTTCTTCAATGTTTCAAAAATAAAAATAAGTTAATATCATAGCAGTGCATGAAAAATTATTTAACATTATGACCATTGGGAAATTTTGTTTTTTCTAGGTTGTTGACACACAAATTTTTTTTTTATTGTTTGGGTTATTATAAATGAAATGACGTTTTTGTATGAAACAAACTGTTTTGGCGCTGAATTCTTTTGTAATCAAACACTAAAACAAAACTCTTGTTTTGTGAGGGTTGTTTTTTTACAAAAGAATATAAAACATTGGGGTCAAATGAACTTAAATCTTGGGTTTGTCCATTTTGGGTGTAAAACGTGCCCACCCCAATACTCGGGTCGTTTTGACTCATTTTGCAAAAACAGTATTTATTTGTTTGAAATGTAAAAAAAAAAAACATTTGATTATTTTTCATACTTTCTGGGTCAACAAGCCAAAAATGACTCAAGAAGACCCAGAAAAATAACTCAATCCAATACCTAATACTTGGGTTTTCTTATTTTTGGCCGAATCTGGGTCATTTTTAATCCAAAATTGTTATTAGAATGTAAAAAACACCTAAAACCCAATACTAAAGTAAGCCTATACACCAAACGACTGTTTGGTATAAAATAAACCACATTTGCGGGTGTGGCAGCATGGCGGGGCAGTGGTTAGCGCGTGTGCGGCACAGTTCCGAGGTCGTGGGAACCTCCTGAGTGGGTTCAAATCCAGCTCCCGGCCTTACTGTGCGGAGTTTGTATGTTCTCCCCGTGCTTGCGTGGGTTTCCTCCGGGCACTCCGGTTTCCTCCCACATTCCAAAAACATGCATTTCAGGTGAATTGGCCGGTCCAAATTGTCCCTAGGTGTGACTGAGCGAGTGAGTTGTCTGTCCCTGTGTGCCCTGCGATTGGCTGGCAACCAGTCCAGGGTGTCCCCTGCCCACTGCCCGATGATTGCTGGGACGGGCTCCAGCATCCCCGCGACCCTACTGAGGATAAGCGGCGCAGCTGATGAAATGAGATGAGATGAGATTTGTGGGTGTCATTCTGAACTGATATGTCATTTTTTTGTCGAAAAGTTTTGGATAAAATAAACTGGTTTTTACAAATTTTTATGCAGAATTCTGTTGTAATAAAACACCAAAATACATATTACCCTTTTTTATGTCTTTTTTTTTTTTTTTTTTTTTTTTTTGCAAAATGACACAGAACGTTAGGTCAAACAAACCAAAGTCTTGGGCTGCTCCATTTTTGACTTAAACTTGGGTTATTTTAACCCAACAGTGTTTAGATCATATACTTTTGGGTCAAAAACAGTACCAAACCATTGATACGGTCAACCGGACCCTATTTTCTAGGGCATTTTACAAAAATTAACCCAACTTTGGAGTGGTTCTAAACACAATGACTGTTTAATCAAATAAAAATGACTATAAAATAATAAAAACTATTTTTAACAAACAAAATTATTATTTTTATGCAATATTCTCTTGAAAAAAAATTGAAGCATGATTCCATTTTTTATTCAAATTTTGAACCCACGTGTTGTTTTTTTAGAACACGTGGGTCAAAATGGGACCAAGCCAAAATGGATCGATCGACCCATTTTTTTTTTTGGGTTGTTTTAACCCAAAATGACTCTCAAATATGAGTATACAATGAACAGCAATTTGGGGTTTGAGATTCCAAGTTCTAAAAGTGCCTTGTCTTTTCATAATGATCTGCTTCACATACCGCCCCCTTTTTTTACTTTACTTTGTTTTATTTGGTATTTACTACCTCCTTGTTTTATTCTTGATTTATTGTTGTTTGATATTATGTGTACTGTGTCTTTGATGTCCTGAAAGGTGCTTTGAAGTAAAATGTATTATTATTGTCGTGATGACTGATTAGTAACACCTGTGCCCGCTCGTTGGCGCCAGTCGCTGCGAGCTACCTGATTGGTTCCCTGTCCTTTTAAGCCCAGTCCTTTCACTCGCCTGTTGTCAGTCCGTCAGCGAACCTCTGTTTCTACAAGACAAGCACTTTGACTCTGACTCCCGTCGGTCCCGCTTTTCGCACCCGTTTTTCCACCCGTTTGTCTCCTTCTACGACCTGTTATTTGAAGCCGACCATGTTTACTCTCCCGTCACGGCTTACGTCCCGTTTTTGATCCCGACTATGTTTTTCCTCTCCTGTCCCGGCTATTGACCTGTTTTTTCCGTCCTTGACACCACCATATCCCGCTCCGGAAGATCCACTTCCGTATTCGGAACACGATCCAATTGTGTGATCGGCTCGCTTCCCGCGTCCAGCGTGTTTAGTCGATAGTTTGTGATTGGCTTCCAAATTCAATAGCATACAAATCACAGCACAATGGCATTTTAAATATTTGAACTAATTAGTGTTTATGTTTCAATGTTTTATCTTTGATTGAAAATACAAAAAGCATGTAAAAAGTACATAATGGGTAACTGTGTGCTACGAAGTTACACAAAGATCGGTTTGGGTATGTTTTTGACTCAAACCTGGGTTATTTTGAACCCAATTTTTGTTATAGTATGTTTGTTTACAGGCAGCATGGTGGCACAGTGGTTAGCGCGTGTACGGCACAAATCTGAGGTCATGAGATCGAACTTCCTGTTTTGGAGTTTGCATGTTCTCCCCATGCTTGTGTGAGTTTCCTCTGGGCACTCCGGTTTCCTCCCACATTCCAAAAACATGCATGTCAGGTTAATTAACCGGTCCAATTTGTTCCTAGGTGTGAATAAGCGAGCAAATTGTCTGTCCCTGTGTGCCCTGCGATTGGCTGGCAACCAGTTCAGGGTGTCCATTGCCCACTGCCCGAAGATAGCTGGGATGGGCCCCAGCACCCCCGCGACCCTACTGAGGATAAGCGGTGCAGATAATGGATGGATGTTTGTTTACAATACCTGGGCAAAGTGCAATGTTGCAAAGCTTGGTCTGCGTCTCGGGTCCGTCGCAGGCCCGCCCTCCGTGTTGCGGTGGTGCGCACATCCGAGTCCGGGTTCGATGCCCTCGCCCGCAAGTAAACGAGCACAAACTCCACGGCGACCATTCCTCCCACACGCCGTGAACTGCAGGCAAAAAAAGGAAACGTCAATTCTGATCGATATCAAACCCAACATGCCCCCCCCCCCCCTCGTCGTGCAGATACCCAAACGGACAAGGATAAACCGCCATAAAAGAGAAATCGATGGAGAGTAATTAGATATCGTTAGGGTGGGAGATGAAACACTGAGTAAACGGACAGTGTGAGGTTTATTTTGAAAAGCCTCCGGTAGACATGCGGGTCAATTATGCATAGATGATGATCGTTATTTACGTTTTCTGGGTTAATGCTATATAACAGAGACAGGGATCGCTGTTCACAGTTTTTAATTTGTAGTATTTTACCAATGGTGGCCCACGAGCCCCTTATGATCACCAGATTAGACCAATTGTGAATCTTGACATAATTTGATTTCAAACTGTCATTAAAAATGGTTGACACTATCAGTGTCTTTGAATACATGATCAAATCTTCTAATTAAATTTTTTTTTTATTAATTATACTGTATATTTAAATTAATCAGTACCCTACGCACAACAATGCGTTTATTCGAGGAATCAACTCCTTGCCCTGAAGAATTCTCGTGCCGGCGTGATGAGGGGGCCCTATCGTGGTTGCAGAGCCGGAGCTAGCTAAGCGGCTAGCGGCGTTATAAGCCTTCGGTATCGTCCGTAATCATGGTAAATGTGAACTCTCTACCAAATAAGACCGACGAACTGGCTTTGCTGGTGAAAAACATCAAAGCGTACAGGGAGTGCAGTTTGCTGTGTTTTACGGAAACGTGCCTCACGTCTAGCGCCCGGACGCTAACGTGGAGCTACCAAGAGCTACCAGGCTTCAGCGCTGTTAGACAGAGACACAAAAGCCTGCGGGAAGCGGAGAAGAGGTGGACTCGCTATCTACGTAAACACGAGGTGGTGTAACCCTGGGCACAAAGATTTCCATCTGCTGCAGGGACTTCGAACTTTTGGCCTAGCGTGTCACGTCATCCACTCCTCTGTGGCTAAACTACAACACAGCACCCCGAGGCCATCCTTTTAATCTGTTAATAAACAACAAAAGAGTACTGCTGGAAGTGTGAATTTCCCTACAGGGATGAATAAAGTATCTATCTATCTATCTATCTCATACCTGTCGCGCTCCAGGGCTCCATGCCCTTACAAATTGTCGTATTTTCCCTTGCAAAATACAAAATAATCTTACACCATATTTTTTTTTTCAAACGTGTTTATTTCTGTAGTTTAACATGTTATATTGTACATGTGTTTCGTTATATAATACATGTTGTTAATTAACATCTTTTGTGAGATACTGAGTTGCTCGACATGAATTAAGTTTATTATAAAAAAAGTTCAAAAATGAAGTAGATTGGGGGTTCACTGTAGAAGGAAAAAAATACATGCAAACATAATTAAGTAGAATAATACATTTTCTTATTCAAATTATGAATTCCTTTTCTGCGTTAAATTATTGATGGTAATTTACTGATTAAAGGGATAACCACTAACCTGTCTTTTTTCATCTTCCCCTTTTATACTTCTTTTTTTTCTTAACTTCTTTGTACAACAATAATGATTTGTAATATAATGCATTGAAGCAAGTGAGCCGTTTGAGAGCCGGCTCTCTTAAATGAGTTCAGCCGAAAAAGCCGATTCTCTAAAAAGAGACGGACTTCGTTTCACTACACAACTACCACATGAAATCCGATGTTGAATGATGCATGATGGGAAATCCGCAGGCGGCAGACGCATGCGCACAGTAGCATCAAACTGTTCGCTTCGTTTGCAACGAAAAAAAACGATACGAGATAGAGGCTACCGCGGCGAACTCGTTTGACTTGATTGATTTGCCGTCTCGTGATAGTCGGTGTATACCGGATGGTACCCATCATTGAAGAATTTGCGTTTTTCCGTACAGATTGATATCTATCTATCTATCTACAAGGCAGATGTTTCAGTGGTTGACTGAACCTATTTTAACCAGTCTTTGAACAATCATAACCTCGAAATAATAGAAGCCATAGTAGTTATATGTAAATATAAATGTAAATGCATTTATATAGCGCTTTTCAAGTCTATGAAGACCTCCCAAAGCGCTTTACAATGTGCTTCACAGTTTTCCCTTTTACACACTAACCGATAGCAGTGTCAGCCATGCAAGGTAACTACCTGCTTATTGGGGGCATTAGGGATTCAGTGTCTTGCCCAAGGACACTTGGACATATAACACGGAGGAGCCGGGAATCGAAACCAGTTAAGATAATGCCACTTGATAAGACTGAGTGATATATTTTTCTTGGCGAAAACATGTGTGCCATCAGTATAGGAACACTTATACAATGTTTAAGAGTGATGTACTTTCACATAATAAAAACAACTATAATCATATGCATTTTGTGAAATATTTGAATGTCAGTGTTATCGTGGGTATAACCCGTCTCTTGTCATTATAGTTGTTACTGGAAAACAAAGTAAGTATTGATTGATTGTTGACTAAGTCACGCTTTATTCGATCCAACAGTACTTTTTGCAGATCTGTTGACCTCATTTGTGCCCGGAATATTCTGTAATAAAATCTCTCCAGTTTTCATCTTTACCTACCTATCATTTTATAATCCGGATGGAAACTAACATGCTAAAGAAGAAAAGAGCTTTCTTCTTTAGTATCCAAAAGTAGGATTTTATTGGTATGGGTTGGAACAACGGAAGTACAATTATCTTTATTGACATTGATAGCAACATTGTGAACATTGTTTACAACGATATTGTGCATCTTTAGTTTTTCCTATATGAGAGCTTTTGTATGTAAAGTATTTTATAATGTCAAAACACGGCTTCGCGTGCATGATACATTTTAATCCAACTGGTAGCTAAGACTTAAAGTCAAGTCATGTTTTTTTGTGACACCCTTAATCGCAAGGAGTCTCAAAGACTCAAAGACCATTTTTATGTATTTATTTTATACATAATTTTATGATTTCTTTCAAATTTTGCACTGAATGTTTAGAGATTTATTTTTCTGTTATTTAGATATTTGTATTAATGTATTTATTTCATATTATTTTATGAATTTCATTCATTTTAATATTCATTTTGTAATGATTATTTTTTTCCTTTTTCTATATTTTCATATAGTTTTATTAGTGTATACTTGTTTACGTTCCTATTTTTTCATTTGTTTTATTTGTTTCCTTTGAATATGTTTTTAAATTTTTATTGTAGTATTTATTTTATATTATTTCCTGCATTTTATTTATTTTGTTTATCGTCCTTAACACTTTTTAGAAATATTTCAATATGCTTATTCAGAATCTTACTTCATATTGTTTGTATGTTTATATGTTTATATATATTTATTTTTTATTTTGTAAATCATTGTTTATTCATTGTTATTTTTTCAATCATATTTTTTTTCCATTTTAGTTTTATGTTTTTATTTTTCATTTTTTCCTACACTATTATCTATGTATTTATTTATTTTTATATAATTTCATAAATATTGTTTAATTTGTTAAGTTGTTGTGAATTCTGAAGAAAAAGAATCTTATTTTTTATGAATGAATCTATTAATCCATCTTGTTTTTATGTTTTTCCTTTTTCTTTTTTCTATATTTTTAACCGTATAATTTTCATAGTATTTCATGCATTATTTTTTTTTTATGTTTTTGTTAATACAAAAAAATCTTTATACTCCTGTTTTCATATTTAATGTATCATTCTCTATTTCTTTTTAAAACAATTTGTTGTTTTATCATTTGCACGAAAATAAACCCCCCCCCAAAAATGTAAGAAATTTGGCGTTAGCGCAAAGAGCCAAAAAAAAAAAAGATTTCAATTATTCTAAAAGGTGAAATATAAACCTATTAATTTCTATCAATTTATTTAAAAAGAGCCTTAAATCACACGAGATGTGTCCTTGAAGATTCCTCTCGGTTGCCTGCAGACAAAATTGTGCAAAGCAGAGCGAAAGTTTAATTCGGGGCCGACAATAGTCCCGAAAATCCCTCGCCGCCACGGGGTAATAAGAATTATGACGCAGCACGGTTCCTCACTTGGAAAAACCGAAAGAAGCGGCCCCACTCTTTAAACCAAGACCGGGCCGAGCCTTCATGGGGCCCTAGGCAAAATTCGATTTGGGGCCCCCTATTACTTAATCATTTGCATAGCTACTAGAACACATTCCATGTTCTACTCCAGGGGTGGGCAACTATTTGGAGTCGGGGGCCACATGTGATCGATGGTCCCTCTAATTTTCTAGGGGTCTGAGCGTTCACACAAAGTCGGTGAGCAACGCTTGAAACAACAGTGAGCAACAGCAATCCCAAGTGTGGCAACCGAGTCATTATCAAACATGTCCAAAACTTGACATCACGTTACATTTAGCTGAGTTTCCCGCAATGCAATTTTTTTTTCACTTTTGAATGAATTGACTCATGTATTATTGCAAAGGTTGTACGACCTACAAACGTCATTTTTTTTTTACAATTCTTTCACAAGATTTCCATTTCTTTTTTTTCCCGATATCTTTTGTAGCATAATACTAACATTTTTGGGGGCTTATTTAGTCGGTTGCACGATACACAACTGTATTTAATCACATTTTTTAGTGGAAGTACAATGTTGGGAACAAGATTGACTTGGTATAATTGGAAATTATTTGAATGCAACACAAACTTTTTCTTCTTTTTCCCTGTTTTTTCCATTTTTTTTTAACCTTTTAAAAAAAATCTCATTGTGTTTATTTTTTCCTAGCTGTTACTTTTTTCCTTTTGTTCTCTATTTACTTTTTTTCCTTTGTTTCTTTCTTTTCTTTTTTTCTGGCTTTTTTTCTGAAATTTTCCTTCATTTTTTCTCTTCCTTTTGTTGCTTTTTTTCCTCAGCTTTTCACTACTTTTTCATTTTGGTATTTTTTTCTTTTTTGTTCTATTTCCCCCTTCCTTTAAGTCATGTTGTGCATAATTTTACATATTATTGGGTCATGTTGGGATGAAAGAAGCAAAAACAACCTGAAGAGCCGTTTAGGACCCAAAAGAGCCGGTTCCTTTTAGTGAGCCGAGCCGAAGAAGCCGGTTCTCAAAAAACTCTAAAAACTCACACACGCAGAGGGAACACTGCATGTGATATGTTATACTTCTTTTGAAACGCTTTCATCAAATTGTTTTTGCAAAATAGTATAGGTCCTTGTTTTAAGCACTTCATTATTTATTTAGTTTTGAAGAATTACTGTAGCTTTTTTTCGTTTTTTTTAGTATTACTGTAGTTTTATTTTTGTACTATTTTTCTAGTTTTTTATGTAAAATTCCCATGATAGTATTTATTTAGTATTTCCGTTGTAAGTTTGTTGTATTTCCAAAATAAATGTTTTGATGTATATCTCCAGTATTAAGTAGTATTTTTGTATTACTTCAGTCGTTTTATGGTTGTAGTATTTTTGAGTCTTACTGTAGTTTTTTTGTAGTTTTTTTAGTGAAGTCAGATTTTTATTGTGTTACTGTAGTTTTTTTGGTACTAATTTTGTCGTTTTACTGAAGTATTTTTTTATTTAGTATTTGCATGGTAGTATTTTTGAGTATTTCTGTCGTACTTTTGTTGCATTTCGAAAGTAAATTATTTTGTTGTATATTTGCAGTATTTTCATAGTATTTTTGTATTATTACGGTAGTTTTATGATTATAGTATTTTTGTAATATTACTGTAGTATTATATTTTTTAGTATTTTTGTACCATCTCTGTTCTATTTTGTAGTATTTCCATGTATGAATGTTGGTTGTACATCTATAGTATTTCTGTAGTTTTTTGTACTACAGTGTTACTGTAGTTTTATTTTTGTAGTATTTTTGTGATATTTCCGTAGGATCATTTTTGTAGTATCGCTAGAGGTGTATTTGCCGTATCCCTGTTGTAAACCTCTCTTAGTAGTATTTTTGTAGTAATATTTTTCTACTAGTTTTTTGTATTATATTTGTATATACATTTTTTAAGTAATTCAGTAGGGGTATAATTGATGTATTTACAAAACTATATTTAAGTAGTAATTTTGTAGAATTTTTGTAGTATTTCCATTGTAGTATTTTAGTCATATTTTTGAGCATTTTGTAATATTACTGCAGTTGTGTTTTTGTTGCATTTTTACATGAAATAATTCTGTAGTAGCATGTGTATATTTTTGGTACTATATCTGTTGTCTTTTGTAGTATTTCCATATAAGAGTGTTGGTCGTATATCTGTAGTATTTTTTTACTACAGTGTTACTGTAGTTTTATTTTAGTAATATTTCTGTGAGGTTTTATTAGGATAATTTTGTAGTATCGCTGTAGGTGTACTTTGCAGTATTCTTTTTGTAAACCTCTCATAATAGTATTTTTGTAGTAATATTTCTCTAGTAGAGTTTTTTATATGATAGTATTATTATATTATTATTAGTAGTAGTAGTATTTGTATTTTTTAAGTATTTCAATAGAAGTATAATTGATGTTTTTCCAAAGTAGTATTTTAGTGGAATTGTTTTTTAGTATTTTTGGAGTAAATAATTCCATAGTATTATTTTGTAATTTAGTATTACTGAAGTAGTATTTTTGTAGTAATTCTATTTTTCTATTTTCAGAATGAAAAATATATGAGGTCCCTGTTTTCAAGCACTATATTTGATAGTTTTGTAGTTACTCTGTAGTTTTTTTGTTGTATTTCTGTAGAAGTATTTTTGAGTGGACACACAAAGTAACCCAAAAAGTGAACCAATCTCGGGGGCCCCCTAGTGGTTCGGGGGCCCCCAAGGCAGGCAATTATTTTGTCTTTAAGATCAGCGCCGGTCCCAGATGGCCAGATTTTATTTTGGGATCCTCAAGACGCTCCGTTGCCACAATTGTTCCGGTATCTTACAGCCCTAAAATCGAGCCAGTACATTAAAACAGAACATTTTGAAGTTGACTTGAAAGAGTTTTTGATCTAACTATCAACTTTTACACTAAAGTTTTTCCCAAGTTCAAACTATGAGAATAGGTGAGATGTTATAATACTTAAAATATAATGGCAGTATTAACCTCTCGAGTCTTGTATGACTGAAGAAATTTCCTACGATGGATTGTAAAAAGAAATGTTTAATAATTACAACGTTTGTTTTTTTACAGTTTTATACAGATGAAAATAATCCTCACTTTCTTTTTGATCTATTTTTTTACATTTTTTCCCCATTTGATTTATTATATTCTTTTTTTATTTCACTTGTATATATTTTTTAAAATGTTCTCATCATTTTCGTTTTTTATATTTGTAATTTAAACACGAATTAGATTTGTATTAATTTTCTTTATAATTTCTATTTTATTATTTAAATGTAATTTATTGTATTTAAATTTCCTGTTTTATTTTTTTATTCATTTTAGTTTGTAATTTTATGTATTTCAATTCCATTCAGTATTTAATTCAAAGGTTGTAGTTTTTATTATTTGTATTTATTTTACATACATATTAAATGCTTTAATTGTATTTAGGTAATGTTTTCATGTTTCTTTTCTCATACTTTTATTTTTTTAAGTTTAAATGTATATTTCTATGATTCATTAATTTTATTTTTTGTATTCTTGTATTTTGGTTTATATACTATTTACTTATAATATAAACTTGTATACTTGATTAACTATATTTTCATTTTTTTCTTTATGTATACTGTAAAATGTTCTTTGATGTTATTTTTATTTTATTATTTATTAAAGTTAATGTTTTTTTTCCTTTTTTGCCATGTAATTTATTTGTTGTATTTATTTTGTCATAGATTATTCCTTTGAAAATAAATATAAGTAAACAAGAATACATACGAGTGTTTACTTAACTCTAGCCACCTCCCACTAGGGGGGTTAGCGCTTGTGCGGCACAGTTCATGTCATGGGAACCTGTCGTGGGTTCAAATCCAGCTCCAGACTTCCTGTGCGGAGTTTGTATGTTCTCCCCGTGCTTGCGTGGGTTTCCTCCGGGCACTCCGGTTTCCTCCCACGTTCCAAAAACATGCATTTCAGGTGAATTGGCCGGTCCAAAATTGTCCCTAGGTGTGAATGAGCGAATGAGTTGTCTGTCCCTGTGTGCCCTGTGATTGGCTGGCAACCAGTTCAGGGTGTCCCCTGCCCACTGCCCGGAGATGGCTGGGATGGGCTCCAGCCCCCCCCGCGACCCCAATGAGGATAAGCGGTACGGCTGATGAGATGAGATGAGAGATGAGATGTTATTTTTACATGAATTTAATTTCAAGTAATTTTTTTATTTTATCCTTTTTTGTAATTTTATTTCATTATTTTATTCAAGTTTTGTTATTTTTTTTACATTATTTTTATTTTTTATTTTTTATGTTTTATTTCAATGTTCCATTTTGTAATTTTATGTATTTCCCTTAATTATTTTTTTTTGTTTTTATTACTATGTATTCTTTATTTAATTTCATACATTATTTTTTATTTTATCAACATGTGATCAACAACAAGTAGTGTCTTGAAATAATTTGTTTTTCTTTTAGCTTTTTTGCAGTTCATGTGAGATTCGTTTCTCGGATAGCGCCGCCCTAGCGGCCTAGTGGTGTCATCACACTATGTATTAGGTTTTCAATTTTCCCATATTACCTTTTTTTTTTGTTCACCATTTTTTGTGTATCGTTACCCAATGCTATTTTATGCACCCTGGTCATCCTGGAAGTGGGATTACCACTTGTGAGGCCCCTTCTCAAGGTTCCTTATTTTCCTCATGCTGAGGTTTTTGATTTTTCCCTTGCCTGCATGTTGGTTTCAGATCAGTGGATCGTGTCATTGTAACATGTGCAGTGAATAAGGGTGTCAAAAATAAATGTGAAATGACTTGAATCACGAGGATTTCCTTACAATGTTTCTCTGTGCCCTGCCATGCCTTCTACTTTTCTAATAATGTGTTTTGGAGATAGCAATTTTTTTCTTTGAACATTTCAGCATATAGAAAAGAAAAACAAAACAGAAAAAGCTTACGCAACTCGAGCTGGAACCCGAAAAATCGCAAAACAGCCACCAGCAGAAGGGAACACGGAACGCTTGACTGAGCAAGTTTGCAACATTTTTTTTCTTGCGGTTCCAAAACTAACTCCGATGTCTGATTCCATCACTTCCTATTGCAAACAAATCGAAAGCGCAGCACTGACCCGGAACAGGCAATGAATATATTTCGAGGTAGAAAGCGGACAGTCCCGACCTTGGCCGTTTTTCTGACACTGGGAAATGAAAGGATCGCATTGTGCAAAGGCGATTGTAAGATGTCGGGATCAGTGGCCGAGAATTCCAATTGTGGAATCAGAAAAGGGTTGGTCTCGGTTCCCAGTCTCCGGCCGCAGTATAGTCGAACGTTATGTTTGGAATATACTTATGTAATTTTACCAGCAACATATTTGTCCTCGACTTGAAGTGTAACAAAAAGAAACAGTAAAAAATATAATAAAATAACAATCAGCAGTAAAACAATGTAATGTGAGTTTAATAAATTAAATCTAACCCTCGCAACTTGAGACAACTGGTCAAGAAGACATACCCTACTGTACTTCAAGTATTTTGTTCACAACAAAAGTAGATTATAAAACAATATGAAGCGGGTTACACTCTATTAAAAAACAACAATCTCTAGCAACCGACGCGGCTCCGTCAGCATTGGTCTGTCATGTTCTGCATGGTCGCCATGACACCCAGCTGGTCCCGCCCCTTGACACCGGCTGACACAGATCGACTTAATTGCGTGTGGGATTCTTAAGGGGACTGCCCGTGGCCATACCATTGTTTTGTTTGACTCGAGGAAAAACCTGTTAATGACCGTTTGTTCTGAGTTACTGCCTTTCTTTCTTGAAGACCTGTTGGTGCCCGTTTGTTCTGAGTGATTGCCTGTAAGCCTGTTTTTGTTTTGTCTTTGGTCCCTGCGAGTTGGACAACTTTTATTTTCTAAATAAGTGATCGTCTACACAAAAATGAGTTCACACTTCCTGCCTCCTGGTCCGTTCTCTGAAATGGTCAGTACCCTGTGTGAGTACGTTAAACGAAAAGAGACAGACGGTTAGATATGCAAAAGAAATTCTGTGATGAAACGACTGTAAACAATATGTCAACAAACACAGAAATGTACGTAAACACTGAAAACATGAGTAAACACATAAAGCGTACGTTAAAAATACACAAAACATATGTAACAAACCGCTTTTGATCATCAGTAACGTAATGGCGTAGTTACGGCAAAAAAAACACACACACGCAAAACAACGTACGACAACACGCACAAAAATGTGCGTAAACACTGAAAATACAAGTAAAATCAATAACGTACGTAAAAGAAAAAAAAACGTACATAACACACCACTTTTGATCATCAGTAATGGAAACGGGTCAGTAATGGCAGAAAAAAAACACACACACAAAAACGTACATCAACACGCACAAAAACATACGTAAACACTGAAAACAAAAGTAAACAGATAAAATGTACGTGCAAAACACACAAAACACACGTAACGCACCGATTATGATCATCAGTAACGTAACAGCGTAGAAATGGCTGAAAAAAAACACACACAACGAAAAACGTACGACAACACGCACAAAAATGTACGTTAACGCTCACGAAAACTTACGTATACACTGAAAACAGACGTAGACACATAAAGTGTACGTTTAAAACACACAAAACATGCATAACCGCTTTTGATCATCAGTAACGGTAACGCCATAGTAATGGTGGCGAAAACATTGTTAAATTTCCCCATTACTGAAAAAATAATGCCATTACGTTAAAATCGTTACTTAAAATGCTGTTCTTCCTAACACTGCCAGTAAGAAAAAATATAGAAGATTGTTCTCAAAAGGAAGTATTTGTACGCAAAAAAAAAAAAATCACACTTCCGTCGTGGCGATAAAATAAATACCTAAATGAATACATACAATTTGGGGGTGCGACTAAATTAATTGTCGGAAAACACAGACCTCACCTTTTGACAGTAGCAGTGAGGGGTATTAAATGTAGAGCAAATTAATCCAGCACAAAAATGACTTTCACCATCTTTGTTTTAAATAGCTCACTTTGGAACGGACGGAATGACGGCGTCCCCCCAATGTACCAATTCACCATGTACCAAAATGAAATCTGATAACATGAAGTTTCGAATGTAATTGAAACATCTAAGGCAATGTATTGATAACATAATGTTCTCACTGTAAATAGTTATGATGATTGGGAGGACATTCTCAAGTACTGAACATTCCGCGAATTTCTCACTTCTTTGGCTTTCGAACAAGTTTAGCAACTTCAAACACCATCACCCGATCCTTGTGGTCTCAGATATCTGAGACCACGCGTAATAAGGAATGATCTGGTTTAGCGTCCCTGGTCCTTATATGAGAGGAGCTGATTGATAGCTTGTCCTCTTTTTCTTTTGCCTGCTTGCCTTATTCATTTCGCGTGATGGCTGCGCCTACTCTGCGGCCTGGAGCACGAGGACCATACGTTGCGACCATTCGGAGCATGAGTCCAAATCTCTCCGCAACGCAAATAACAGGACGATTCAACACCATGTTCACTGGTTCTTGGGAATGAGCGAGTTTTTTTTCTGTAAAGGGGAATCTGCCCAAATAGACTAGCAATAAAGCGAAAATTTTATTTTTGTGCATCTAACTTTCAGCAGTCGAAAACTCCCATAATTTCCATTGCTTCCCCTTCCCTTTGTTCCCCTATCACTAATTCTCTGTGTTAGTAAATAGTGTTCATTGATTCCATTTTCTTGGGATTGGTAATTTATATCAAAACTCAAAGAACTCAAAGTAATAACGTAATTTGTTTGTTTTTTTATCAGTGTTGGAAGTTCTAGCATCCTTAATAAAAAAAAAAAGATTTATTGTGGAGCACAAGCAACACCTAGAGGCAAATTCATTTACTGATTGCAGTAAAGAATAAATGGTTTCAATCCTAACAATTTTCAAAATTAAAGCTAGGAAAATCCCCACAAAAAATGCACACTTATATTGTGATGGTAAAATAAATTACAAAATAAATAAACAGATATATACATATATTTTGTGGGGTCCCTGGTACGACTAAAAGTATTAGTTTTTCACATAGACCAGGATTTGGCAATAAATAAACTAGTGCGACTAATTTTATTAGTTGGTCGCATGGGAGATTATTTGGTCGCACCCATACATTGTGGCTAGATGAAAGGGGGCAGGGGATAACGCATCCTTCTCCAGGACAACAAATGTTTTCACCCGGTCTCGAACCGGGGACCTGTCGAGTGTTAGGCGGTACATTAGCAAAATTTAGAACTGTAAAATACATGACTGAAATTTGGGGTTCATATAGAATAGAATAGAATAGAAAAGAAGAGTCTTTGTCGTCATAGACGTTGTGAAACATTGTCTGCAATGAGATTAGACATGGCACTCCAGGGTAAAACATGTAATTAATAATTTGAAGCTAAAAAATATAAAAGTCTATCAGAATAAATGGGCAAAAATGAATAATTATAATGTAGTGTTTCAAAATGCTGGTTAATAAGTGGCTAAAACAGAAGGAACATAAGACAAGCATAGCCACTCAATGCTTCCCCCTAGCCCGGTCGCATCTTCTTCTTCAGTCAATCTGCGCGATCCTGATTGGATTTGAGAGGGAACACATCTCATTTGCCGTGATCTGCTGCGTTTTATTGCCTTTTTGCCAATATGAATTGGTCCTTTGAAAGTAATTGATAAGGAAAAGTGAAAAACGATGACAACAACGATCGAATCGAAGTCGGAAACGGTTGCAAAATATAAAATCTGTGTACCAATGTCTGCTGACGTGAGGCTTAAAGGTAAAATATACAGTCTAAATTTGTTTTATTTTTATCTTTTGCACAGATATAATAATTTTTATTATCCAAACATTTTAATACCTTTACTTTTAAATAACAATAGTTTTAGACAATTAATTTACGGAGACTTTCTATTCATATGTTTTTGTAATTTGTATATAACACCGAGAGATTTCAAGTACCGATGCTTGAATATTGTAGTGAGTGGTACCTCACATGGGTGCTCACTTTTTCCTGATTTTATTTTCCTTATGACTAAAAATAAAGATAAAATCAATCTGGACCAGAGAGGGTGGGACAAAGAAAGAGAGAAAGGAATAAAGAGAGAGAAAAGAGAGTGAGAGAACATGTGAGCAAAAAAAGCAAAAAAAAGAGAAATAGTGTGAGAGGGGGGAAAGAAAGAGAGAAAGAGAGAAGGAGAGAAAGAGAAGGGGGAAGCAAGAGAAAGAAAGAAAAGAGAGAGAAAGGAAAAAAGGAAGAGAGAGCAAACGGAGGCAAAAAGACACACAGAGAAAAAGAGACAAAGAAGAACTAAGAAAGAAAAAGAGAGACAGAGAGAGTGAAAAAGAGAGAGACAAAGAGTGAGAGAAAAGGGGAGGAGAGAGAGAGAGAGTGAGAGAGAGAGAAAGAGAGGGAAATAAATAAATACAAGTACAGTGTTTGTGAGAGCCACCTGGCTTTGGCAACATCAAGTGGACATATTTCAACCTGCAGCTCGTTTTTCTCTTGCGCTTCCCTCAGCAATGTCTTGCGGGCCGGATTCAACCCCTTAGCGGACCATGAACACGCAATTGAGTAAATGACAAAAAAATAAAAAAAAATAGGTGAGTCAGCCACGCGATGACTCATCCGTCACATTTGTAGCTCGCCGGGAGGTGGAAGGTGTTCTTTAAGGAAGCTAGCTGGCCCTATTTTCAGCTTCTTTGATAATCCACAAGAAAATGACGTAAACACTCCGGGGATGATGCGGTGTCTTTTGCTTGGATCAAGTGTGCGCACATATTTTTTCAACATGAAAGTGATCTTGACACCACAAACATATTAATAATTCAATTTATGTAGTGTCAAACTCCCGGCCCGCGGGCAATGTTCCCTGTAATTTTCCACGGGTCTGAGCGTTCACACAAAGCCGGTGAGCAACGCTTGAAACAACAGTGAGCAACAGCAATCCCAAGTGTGGCAACTGAGTCATTATCAAAACTTGTCCAAAACTTGACATCACTTTACATTTTTACAGTTTCCGGCAATGCAAATTTTTTTTTTCATTTTTGAATGAATTGACTAATGTATTATTGCAAAGGTTGTACGGCCTACAAACGTCATTTGTTCTCACAATTCTTTCACAAAATTTCCATTTCTTTTTTTCCTGGTATCTTTTGTCGCATAATACTAACATTTTTGGGGGCATATTTAGTCGGTTGTACGATACACAACTGTATTAAATCACATTTTTTTAGTGGAAGTACAATGTTGGCAACAAGATTGACTTGGTATAATTGGAAATTATTTGAATGCAACACAAACTTTTTCGTCCTTTTCCCTGTTTTTTTTCTATTTTTTGTAATTCATTTAAAAAAATTCTCATCGGGTTTATTTTTACCTAGCTGTTACTTTTTCTTTTTGTTCTCTACTTACTTTTCTTTCCTTTGCTTTTTTTTCTTTTCGTTTTTTTTCTGAATTTTTCTTTCTTTTTTCTCTTACTTTAGTTTCTTTTTTTCCCAGCTTTTCACTACTTTTTCGTTTTGGTATTTTTTCCTTTTTTGTTCTATTCCCCCTTCCTGTAAGTCATTTTGTGCATAATTTTACATATTATTTGTTCATATAGGGATGAAAGAAGCAAAAACAACCTGAAGAGCCGTTTAGGACCCGGAAGAGCCGGTTCCTTTAAGTGAGCCAGCCAAAGAAGCCGGTTCTCGAAAAACTCTACCGACTTTACTCAACTTCGTTCTACTTCGACCTTGACTTCCAAATACCGCATTTAGAACACAACGTCAGGTGAACCCTTGTATTTTTACCTTCATGCACTGTAACTTTGACTAAATTCGCTTCTTAATTAGCAATTTCGAGCCCTGAATTTTTGTGAGCTGGATAGATTTTCTTGTGCGCGGTAAAGCTCTGGGTAATGCGCAATCACGCACACACGCAGCTTAGAGGGAACATTGCGCTGGATAGATTTTCCTGTGCGCTGAGAATGTGCGAGTAGTGCGCGATTGCGCACAACTGACACCCCTACCTTAGGGAACTTCATTTTTGCCGAGTTTACCGAAGGGATACAGTGAGTGCTGTTACAGCAGAGCGTGCGCCAAATGACCTTCAAGAACTAACCGAGTCTGATACTGCTTAGCTTCTCGGGTGTTCTCAGGGTGGTATGGCCGTAAACGGGTCAAAATGCAAAAAAGTTTTGGGATTCTATATTTACACCAAAAACATTAAACTGTCTTTCTATAGCGCTTTTTAAGTTTTTCTTGCCCTCATGTAGGTTTTAGATCAGGGGATGATGTCATAATAGTCTGTAGTTTGCAATAATCTGTGGTCTGTGCAACCCTTTGAGACTCTTTGTGATCAAGGGCTATACAAATAAACATGACTTGACTTTTACACTTGGGGTCTTAACCTCGAGGCCTTGGGGCCAATTATGGCCCACGGGTGATAGCTTAAGGCCCCAGCCTTAATATGCATTTGGAAAAGGTACAGTGTGTATTACTGCGCCTCCTTGTGGGAAAAATATAATTCATTAAAAAAACAAATACTGATTTAAAAAACTTAAGCAAAAGTATTTGAACTCGGAAATTAACACTCTTGTTTTAAAATACTCATATTTAGAGAAATTTGCATTTATTTTTCATAATATTAGCCTCACTTAGATGGAGCTAGCATCATCTTGCTGCTACAGGTAGATATTTTGCTTTTCTTTTTTTCCTCGTTTTTGCCTAGCTTGTCTCTTCTTTTTCCTTCTTTTTCTTTCCTGTTTTCTTCTTTCTTTGTCTCTTTCTTTTCCTATTTTCTTTATTTTTTCCCCTTTTTGTCTTTTATTTCCATTTCCACCTTATTTCTCCTTTTTTATTTCTCTGCAAAACGCTGGGGAAAAAAAGAAACATGTTCTGGTTTGGTCACTTTAAGTCTTCTTTTTAGCGCTCGTTTTTGGTTGCACGAGACCATAAAGCAACCGCTTGTTGCCGACTAATACACACTGTCCCTTTGATTTAAGTGCAGCCCACACAAATGATGGATTCATTTATTACTGATTGATTCATTTTCATAATCATTGTTAATGTTTTTTATTTTGGATCTTATTTTGTGTAGCAATGAAAAGAAAACGATATTTAAGGAAAACCCTATTCGGCCCAACGTCACACGGACCCTAGCTCCGGGCGGCCCTCAAGTTAATTGAGTTTGAGACCTATTTTTAACTAAAGGTTCCTGCTCTTTTATGTAAGCTACTAATAATAAGAAAACTCTATTTAGAATTTTCTAATTACAAATTCTCCTGAAACATACATTTGTGCTTAATAATCGAAATTCCAATGTACCATACTTAGATAGTAATTTAATTAAAAACATTTTTTCAGTCCTAATGTCATGATTACCGATTTGTATCACCTGTGCATGCTCATTTGGCTCCCTGTCCCTATTTAAACCCAATCCTGTCACTCTCCTGTTGTCAGTCCGTCTGCGAACCTCTGTTGATACAAGGCAAGCCTTTTTTGACCCTGACTCTCGCCTGTCCCCTTTTTGCACCCGTTTTTGTCTCCGGCTACGACCTGTTTTGATCCTGACCACGTCTGCTCTCCCGTCCCGGTTTACGACCCGTTTTTGATCCCGTCTATGTCTGCTCTCCCGTCCCGGCTTACGACCAGTTTCTGACACCGACCGCGTTTTTGCTCTCCTGTCACAGCTACGACCTGTTTTTCCGCCCGCTACGGAAGTTCCACTTCAGTATTCGGATCACAATCTGAGTGCGAGAGCGACTTGCTTCCAAGGAACATTGGATCGTGGGCGCAGTTCTTCCTCTTTCTTTCAATAAAACTTGTGGTAAAAGTTACGCAATTGGGTCCTGATTCCGTTCTGGTCGTGACACCTAAGGCCTATGTATGAACTCTAATGTCATAAACGGAAATTCAAATATATATATATATATATATATATATATATATATATATATAGATAGATAGATAGATAGATAGATAGATACTTTGTTCATCCCCGAAGGGAAATTCACATTTCCAGCAGCATCCCTGAGCTGAGAACAATCGAGAACAATCGAAAATAACACGGGAGCTGCTGGAGTGGCTGCCATTCGTGACGGCGCCGGAAGAAAAGATATATATACTGTATATAATATGATATATTTATCATTACAACCTAAGTAAGCAAGCAGTCAATATCATTTTTAAACTTACACATAACTAATAAAATAATTTGTTACCAAACAATGTTTATATTCATTGTACCATGCTACTTTTGACCACCAGATGGCAGCCTAAATATAAAAAGCCCTGAATACAGCTTACCCCGCGATCCATAAGTACTATAAATTACACGTTCACAAGGAGAGGAAGACTGTCCCATTCCTCTTCAAGGGTGAAGGCTAAGGGACACAAGGCTTTTTTTTCACAAAGACAGGTCAGGAGTGCCCTAGCTAGCAACTTCTCAGTCAAGCACCTGTGACGTCATTTTATGAAATAGAGCTCTAGATCAGGATTGATTTAAAACACCCCTGCTCTATTAAAATTGTGTTCACAAGGAGAAGAAGACTGTCCCATTTCTCTATAACGTATAGGGGGAGTGCAAAGAGTAAAGATGCCTATTTCTGCAAAGATAGACCAGTAGTTTGATGAAATGATGAAATCATAGAGGCGGTCATGAAAGGAAAACAAAAACACAATCAGAAAAACACCAAAAAAAAACCTGATTAAAATGATGATCATAACACCCACATGTCCTACATTAATCCCCGAAAAAGAACATTTTGCGGCTAACACTACCTGGACAAGGGGCAGTGTTATTGCAAAGCCTGGATTCTCTTAAAGGGCCGGTGCAGTGCGTTCCGTACGGCGAGACACATGTTCTTGTTCGCACCTGCGACCCTTGCCCGCAAGTTACAGAGCAAGAGCTCCATTGGGACCACTCCTCTGCACCCGATTCACCTGCATGGGAGAAGGGCGACACTGGTTAAATGCAGCAATACCGTCTCAAGGGAGGGGAAGTGGAAGAAAATCGGGAAAAGGCCGGGAAAGAATCGGCTTCTTTAAGGTAGGGGGGAACACGATCGGGTGTTCAAGATGGTTGAAATAAATGAAGCTTCATGATGCATTTGTAACTTTATAGACTCCGCTAGAGGATTTTATGTTTTGTTCAGTTAGAAGTAGTTAATTTCGTGGTTTTCCTTCCATGTTTAGTGGGCCTGCAGTATGTTTTGTCGTCTCCCTTTTTATGCTTGTTCTGTTCTCGTGTGCAAACAGTCTTCTTCACGGTATTGTCATTGTTATTCGAATATTTCTTGTGTCGTCTCACGTTCATGTTTTGTTCTGTTAGAGCTGATGTCGGAACATCAGGTAGTCGGTTTAACCACGTTTTAACATTTATTTTGCAGCATCCTTTCTTTCACCTATTGTTTCCTTATTTTGATGTTTTGTTCAGTGCAAATTAATTTGTGTAGACTTTCTTTCAAGTTTTTTTAATCAGTAATAGCTAGAATATATGTTTGCATTGCTATTTTGTGGTTTTGTCAGAAGACACTCTTCTTGTTGTGCCCTCTTTCATGTTTTGTTCAGTTAGAGCTGATTGGTATTGGAACATTATGTAGTTGTTCCACCCAGCCAAGAATATTTGTCATGGTTTCCTCTTACTTTCATGTTTTGTTCAGAATCTGTTGGTATTTGAAGTTATACCGTGTTCTGGACCTTCATGTGTTCGTTCAATGTAGTTTGTGGGAATGCTTCTTGTGGGGCCTGCTTTTCATATTTTGTTCTGTTAGAGCTGTTGTCAGAACATCAGGTAGTCGGTTTAACCACGTTTTAATATTTATTAGCTGCATCCTTTTTTTCATATTGTTCAGAACTAATTTCCTTATTTTGATGTTTTGTTCAGTGCAAATTAATTTGTGTTGACTTTCTTTCAAGTTTTTTTAATCAGTTAGAGCTAGCTTAAAGGTTTGCATTGTTTTTTGTGCTTTGGTCAGCAAGGCACTCTTCTTGTTCTAATAGTCAATGTGGCCTCTTTCATGTTTCGTTCGGTTAGATCTGGTTGGTATTGGAATACTATGTAGTTGTTTTACCCGGTCAAGAATATTTGTCGCGGTTTCATGTTTTGTTCAGAATCTGTTGGTATTTGAAGTTATACCAGGTTCTGGACCTTTATGTGTTCCGTGCAATGTAGTTTGTGGGAATGCTTCTGGTGTAGGTTGCTTTTCTTGTTTTGTTCTGTTAGAGTTGATGTCGGAACATCATGTGGTCTGTTTAACCATGTTTTAATATTTACTTGCCGCATCCATTCTTTCACCGATTGTTCAGAACCAGTGTCCTTATTTTGATGTTTTGTTCAGTACAAATTAAATGGTGTTGACTTTCTTTCAAGTTTTTTTATTCAGTTAGAGCTAGCATATGTGTTTTCATAGTTTTTCATAGCACCATTCTTGTTGTTCTAATAGTCAATGTGCCCTCTTTCATGTTTCGTTCAGTTAGAGCTGTTTGGTATTGGAACATTACGTAGTTGTTCCAACCAGCCATGAATATTTGTCGTGGTTTTCTCTTACTTTCATGTTTTGTTTAGAATCAGTTGGTATTTAAAGGTATATAGTGTTCTGGTCCTTCATTATTTGTTCAGTGCAATGCAGTTTGTGGGAATGCTTCTTGTGTGGCCTGCTTTTCATATTTTGTTCTGTTAGAGCTGGTGTCGGAACATCATGTAGTCTGTTTAACCACGTTTTAATATTTACTTCCCGCATCCATTCTTTCATCAATTGTTTAGAACCAGTTTCCTTATTTTGATGTTTTGTTCAGTGCAAATTAATTTGTGAAGTTTTTTTATTCAGTTAGAGCGAGCCTATATGTTTGCATTGTTTTTCGTGTTTTTTTTTCAGTAAGGCACTCTTCTTGTTGTTCTAATAGTCAATGTGACCCCTTTCATGTTTCGTTCGGTTAGAGATGGTTGGTATTGGAACATTATGTAGTTGATGAATATTTGTTGCGGTTTCCTCTTACTTTCATGTTTTGTTCGGAATCAGTTGGTATTTAAAGGTATACCGTGCTCTGGACCTTCATGTTTTGTTCAGTGCAATGCAGTTTGTTGGAATGCTTCTTGTGTGGTTCGGTTTTCATATTTTGTTCTGTTAGCGCTTGTTGCTGTTGGAACATTGTCTAGTGGTTCTGTCCACATGTATTTAAATGATCTTTGTACGCTTCCTTTTATGTTTTGTTTAGTTACAGTTTGTTAGTTCTTTGATTTTGTTTATTTTAATCTAGCTAGGGTTTCAACGGTATGTATTAGAGATATGTAGTCCAGTCTGTGTTGGAGTACCTTGATATCCTTTCATGTTTGGTTACGTAGAGCTAGTTTGTGTTCAAAAATATCTTATTCCTTTTACGCTTCGTCAGTGTTCCAGCACTACATTTTATTCTTTCCGCTGTACTTTCCAAGCGTTGTCGTCTTCCTTTCATGTTGTGTTCTATTGTAATCATTTTTTATCTTTTATCATTTTATATTGATTTATTCCAATATATCCTTCTTTGTCTTCCTTTCAAGTTTTGTTCGTTAGATCTACTTATTAACATGAAGTAGCAGGGATGCGTAGTTGATCCTATTTTAGAGTACCTTTGATGTCTTTGTAGATAGGATTTACTTATAAAAAAGAACTCTGTATCAGATAGTGTTCAGAAACGAAACAAGGAAGTTTACTAGGATCTTCCGAGTTCAGTTTTGCGATCCACTTCCTAAGCCTCACTTCACCATGAAACTTTAATACTATGAATATTGTTATACATCATCGGTCAATCCTTTGTTTTTTATAAAGACATTAACTTTATAAATAAAAATCACATTACTCAGAAAAACTGTCATCCCTGCTGTGGCATACAGTATTTTCTGTGAGATTGGAATATATTGGTAATGTATTAGTCATATCCAAAAAAGGTGAATAATAACCCTGAAACTACAATTATCAAATGCATTGGATAAATCTATGCTTTTTAACCAAAACGCCATCTAGAGGAGTAATATAAATACTGGGAGTGTTTCATGAAGCTTCATTTTCAATGGAGTTCAGAGAAGAGAGGTTATTCACATTTCTTTCAAGCATTTCAGTGAAACAAAAAAGGTAAAATCAATATGATTAAAAAACAAATTAGAAAATAAATGAATAAATTAACGGTGACATGCAGCGATGATGAAAATGGAAAGTGTGAGGTGGGTTAGGTAACAGCAACTGCACTAAAACTACACAAAAAGGGCATTTTTATTCCTTATGATCAATTCTTTTAATAACATGGATTTCTCCAGAAATTATAGATATATTTTTTTCCCATGTTTTCAGCCTTTTTAAGAAATTATACATTTGTCCGTAATACGTTGATAAAACTTAAGATTCCTCGTTTCTTTTAATATATATTTTTATTTTTTTTACAATAATAGTCTCATCATACATTGTCCACATACAGCCCACAAAAGAACAGCAGAACCGAATTGTATTGAAGGCTTTATTCGAAAAAACAAACAAAAAAAAAACAAACAAACATCGAGTTGATTAGAATACCCGATTTCTGCCGCTAAATTTAGAGATTACAAAATAGAGCGGAAGGTGGATCAATTTGATAAATGAAGCAGCACAGGGAGTGTAAATAATGTGAGGATGGGGAAAAAAAAAAACATGATAAACACGCAAAAACGACCCCAAAAAATACCCCAAAAACTGGACAGGGGTGAAACATACCTGAAGCGTGAGTTGGGTGAAGCAGGTGGATGTTAATTTGGGGAAATGGCGTGTTGCAAACATAAAAAACATCAAATAAAAGCCTATCTTTACCCATAAACAACAAGAAAAAAACCCACAGAACCTAAAACAACCCTAAAATTGTGCTTAAGGTTTATTTCAAGTACGTTTTCATTTTAGAAAATCCCATCATAGCTCGATGATTATTTGTAAAAATGCCGTATCAACAATTTGAAAAACATTTTTCAGTCTATATAAGAACTATGTTATAATTATGGCAGACCCCCGGGATAGGGCCACCCCCCTTACGACTTTTCACTTCACGGGGAGGAATAAGATTTTATCGTTCTCTCTTTACTGCATTCTCCCCACTATACGCTACATACGCGCTATTGGTCGATGTCATAAAATACCGTTATGTTATTAGCTGAATTACCTCCCACAATGCTTTTCTCTCCATGCCGTTTTAAATTATTTTGTGCGTCGCAAAGATTTAGCAAACCGACGATAGAACACGGTATTAACTGTACTGTATTTTTTTGGTGTAGTTCCAAAGGCTTGCAGTGATGCTAAAGAGAGAAGCAAAAATACGATAACCATCGAAACGAAGCGGGAAATATGAAGAAGGCACACACATGGCTATGTTAAGATTCATGGCTGTAACTAATCGCCGATTTGGACTTTTATGAAAAATAAGGCGATCAAAGCAAGGAAACTTCTCACATAGGGCATGACTATCCCCCACCCCCTCTGCATCCGTCTGCTACTCCATTAAACCAAGTCATATCACACCAAAGGTAAATTAAATTAATTTTTCCTTTACATGTATAGCTATTTAATCCTGTTCACGTATATTACACATATGCAGTACTTATTATATAATATTCTGTTATTTCAAAGGCTCGGAACGGAATCTCTAATTACCATAGGTTTCTTTGCTATACAGCTATTTTACAATCCCCACCCACATTGTATCCCGGGGTCTACTGTACGTAAGTAAATTATAAATAAATGAAAGATGCCTTACTATTTTTATGTTGCTGTTGAGAATGAGGAGAAAGAAATAATAATAATAATGCAAAAACATTTCAGTACAAGAGATAGCATGCATGATGAAATTAAGTTTAGTTCATAGAAAGTCAAATAGGGAAATGTAACGATTATATTACCAGTTTGTGCCATAAATTTAGCCGATTGGTCTTGCTCCTGCAGGGCCTTTGTGTCAAGAACTGATCTGGGCCGCTGACTTTTTACCGTATGCTCGCCGATCATTCCGTATTCTACGAGACAAAATAGAAATTTCGGCTCAGACAGGAAAGAAAATTAGGATTCATATTCATATTAAAGCGCGATACACGGCTCCAAACAAAGACCACACATTTTTTCGTTTCCTTTTTAAGCTTTCAACGCTGGGGCATAGAACAGTGGAACCAATTTAAGGGCGGAGTCAAATTAGGAACGTAAGGGGGCGTCGACAAACATGCAAATTTAACTCCCGTGGCGATTAACTCCACCCCCTTATGCCGACCCCGAAAAGGAAAAGGAAAATAAATTGAAATAAAATGTGTAAGCTGTAAGAAAAGCCACAGAGGAAGAGGGGGAGGGGCGTGTGGGTTGGGGGGCGTGTCAAGGGAAAGGGGGCGGGGTCATGGACATAACATGCGATTGATCCACAGTTTCCTTTATTATTTACGTTGGATTATTCGTTTCTACGTAGGATGGTTTGAACTGCAGGTTTTGCGATCTGCAGGAACGAATATTGCAACGTTTACAAAAAAAGGTTAGCCAGACTTCGCCGATAACGGTCGGAAAAAGGAAAAAAAAAAACACAGTTTTCCGACAATTTTTCACAGGGTGGTCCAAGGAAAGTGAATTAGACACCTAAAATGCAGAGCAATATAACATTTATAGGAAACATTCATAAAAACATTAATAATACAGGGTTTGTACACCTTTTTCATGGCTAAATTCAAGCACTTTTGAAGTACTTTCAAATTAAATTTTCACAATTTCTACAGTACCATTAAACCAGAAATAAACCATTATTACAGAGTTTAAAAGAATGATTGTTTAATAATCGTTATTATCATTGATCACACCAACACTAATGATGTATTAAAGTTGGGTACAAGCCAAATAAATTCACTACTTCTGAATTTTTTTTTTGTCGTTTATAGCTTATTCTATCGAGTCAGACTCTCGAGGAAAATGGCAACAATTTCAAGAATTTACAAGCACTTCAGGCAAAATTCATGCACTTTACAGACTTTGAAAACACACCTTCAAAATTCTAGCATTTTTCAAGGATTTCAAGCACCCGTACAAACCCTATATTAAGAGATCTGGCAACCCCAAAACAGTCATTAAAGTAGGAATAATTTTTATACTTGAAACAGATAAAATGTCATATATTGCTTATTATTATAACAATAAAAATGAATAACTGAGGTCTATCGCTAATATACTTCAACAGCGTTGCCAAGTTGTTAAAAAAAACACTTGTAGTGTTTTGGTAATGCTAACACACAAAGGTAAAAAGTATTAGCATTAGCACATTTTTCAAATGATCACGGTTCAATGTGAACAAAGATCAATAAAATGAAGACTTTTAGGATATTTTAAGGTATAAAAATGCAAATTATTGATTCAAGCGGCTTTGTGAAAAAAATGTGGCTCCAAAGATTGTTTTTGGCAACATTTTCAGAAAAAAAGTTCACTGAACTTTGCAAATAACCACAGAGAAAAAGAAAAACACATTTTCCAGAGGTAGACAACAATTTTACACAGTGTGGTTGAATAAAAGTCCAGAAAAGCATAAAAACATCCATACTAAGAAATTTGGCAACCCAAATAACAGTCATATAATTAGGATTCACTTCAATAATAATATAAATTAATAGATATAGTGATTTAACAGAATGACTGAGCTTTATAGCAACCATGCTGCCATATTGAGGCCAGTTTCTCAAATACTCTCTGATATTACGCTAATGCTAACCCACGAGCGTAACAAGTGTTAGCATTAGCACACTTAGGTTTCATTGGAAAATAAGTGATTTAAGATTTTTAATATGTGATTTTTTTGCTATATTTTTAGGTGTGAAAATGCAAATTATCGATTAAAGGTGATACGGCAAATGGTCACTGTCTCAAGGAAAGAAAAAAAGCAACAAACTAATACAGTATACCCAGGATTTCCACAGTTAATCCGTAACCATCTATATTGCGTGAAGTTCAACGACTCAAACCAAGAGTGGAAATTTTCTCCACCACCATACTTTGTTTCGTTTTCCTTAAAGCTTAGGTTTTGTGTTACTCATATATCGCCCTCCCAGTATAAAAGCAGTCATCAGTCACTTTGCACTTGTGAATTTGCAGCAACTCTTGTGTTGTGCGTGGAATATTCTGTAATAGAAAACTTCAAATGAACTCAAAATGCCACAGTTGTATCCATCCACATATACTGTAGTCCTTGCTTTTAGCAAACCTTGTACGAGCACCGCTTGTAAACAGACGGGGAGCAGGTATAAAGCACATTCTTAGTGGATTTCTTGATTTTTCTGTGTGATATGAATGAAAACAACCTGTAATTCATACGAAAACATCACTCATATTTATCCCCCTTGATCGGATTACTCGGAAACGGTGCGTATAAAGTGTTTTTAGTTCATCACTAGTCATGTAAATGACTCATTCAGAATGCTCCAATCAGCACCCAGGAAACAGAAGGCAGTTCTCTGATTGGTCTGAGTGTACTGCCGCCTGTACAGTGTAATTATGAACGTAGTTATGCGTGGAACCCGTTAATATAGAACGAAAGAAATCCACCCATGGCTCGAAAATCAAATTTGGATTGGGCGAGGGAATAGAGAATTGGTCTTTTTCATCCTCATGCAGAGGTTTTGAGTTTTTCCTTTCCCTCATGTAGGTCTTAGATCAGGGGGTAGTTGAATTCATTGTCTGTCTTCTGTAATAGTCTGTGGTCTGTGTAGCCCTTTGAGACTTCTCGTGGTAAAGGACCATAATACATTACTTGACTTGACATAAATCATGATGACCGTCGTCTAAAGCAGGGGTTGGTAAACTACGACCCGTGGGCCACACAGCCAGCTAAGCTTTTTAATCCGGTTTGCTCAATGGAATTGTTAAAAACAACGGCAATGATGGTGAAAAAGAACTACTAAATAAAATAATATGTTGTTTTAGGTCCACTCCGGTCCCCAGTGCTACTTTTTTCTTATTTTTTATCATCCGTTTTATTTAAATCAAAATATTTTCTCGAAGATCATGCAAACACTACTCACTTTTGCATTTTGAATTTTCCAATTCTAACGATCAAATTGAGTGCTTAATAATAATGTAATACTTACACTTTCATTCCAAAGGTTTCAAATCAATTTCATCAAATCATTTTATTTGAAAAATAACAAACAAAATATAATACGCAGCTGTCCTTATATTTTTGTCGTGCTGTCATGATTACTGACGTGACTCACCTGTGCTCGCTCATTTGGCGCCAACCGCCGCGGGTTCTGACTGACTCCCTGTCACTATTTGAACCCAGTTGTCAGTCCGTCTGCGAACCTCAGTGTATACTAGGCAAGCCTTTTTTGACCCTGACTCCCACATGTCCCGTTTTTGCTCCCGTCTCTCTCCGACTATGACCGTTTTGATCCTGACCACGTCTGCTCTACCATCCCGGCTTACGACCTCTTTTTGTCCCCGACTACGTCTAGCCTCCCGTTCTGGCTTACTACTCGTTTCCGACCACCCCTTGCTCTCCCAGTCCCGGCTACTGACCCGTTCTTCCGTCCCTGACACCGCCATCGCTTGCTACGGAAGATCCACTTCTGTGTTCGGATCACAATCCGAGTGCGAGAGCGACTTGCTTCCTGCAGCCCTTCCTCTTTCCTTTCCTTCAATAAAACTTGTGAGAAACTTAACACAAGTGGGTCCTGTTTCCGTTCTGACCCTGACACATGCATCTTTGAGGTATCAGATTTGAGACCGTTTTTTTCTTCTTGGCTCGGCCATTTTCCCCGATAACCCAATGTGGCCCATGACTTAAAATGGTTTAATGGCTAGCTTTAGCTAAACTTACCGTCAAAGCTAATATCTCATCGCATTTCACTCAATACACAATTGCTATTTGTAGTATTTATATGGTTAACCTATTCAAGCCTCAATAGGTTTGCATTGTGTTTTTTTTTTTTTACATTATAAACATATCCAAGCTAGCAGAAGCTAGCTTAACATTTTGTTATGTACGTTATAACAGACCTATGTTTACCACAAACTGCCAAACTTCTCAACTACTAAATATTCTAAAGTATAAAGATTATAATATATTTTTGTTGGCAAATGACTTCATTTTTTTGTGGAAGGAGAAAGAATCTAACAGGAATCTTATGAAAATAAAATATCTAATAAGACAGACGCATGTTAAGAGTGACATTTGGAGAACTATTAAATGAATGAATTGAACTTATAAGTCATACGTCTTCATTTCAAAGAATATGGAGGAATAAAGTTGGTGACATCCATCAAAAGGCAGATTTGATCAATAGAGAAATCCATCACGGTTATTTTATTCTTGCGTGACAAAATGAGATCATTCGATTCGCTTTGACTGCACGTAATCTAGCATGCATCACAGATTTTTTTATTTGTATTTTTGCAAAATATATTTTTGTTTGACAAGAGTTTCTCATGATTCCTTCTAGATTTATGGCCTGCTAATGACCTTTGAGAATGTATTAGATCATGGATAGCTACATACATAAATAAATGTGTGCATGAAGGGATTTATTACATATTTTGGGGTTTTTCAAACAACAATGATAGGAATAATAACAGTAAAAAATTAACTATGCATTATTAAATACAGAAAGAGAGACAAAGAAAGGAGGAAATAATGGAAAAAAGAGAGAACGAAACAGTAAGAGAGAAAGAAAGAAGGAAAGAGAGAAAGAAAGAAAGACATAAGGAAATAATGAAAAAAAGAAAGAAAGAAAGAAAGGGAGAAAGAAAGAAAGAAAGAAAGGTAGAACAAAAAGAAAGAAAAACAGGTAGAAAGAAAGAAAGGTAGAAAGAAAGAAAGACAGAGGGAAAGAAAAAAAGAAAGAAACAAATAAATAAAGAAACAAAGCAAAAGTGTAACAAGAGATAAAAGGAATGAAGTATTTCTTGGTTAATTAATCAAGTAAAGGAAGTATATTGATACATACATTGATAAAATTATATATAATATGAGTTAGTCAGGGCAGCACGGCGGCGCAGTGGTTAGCGCTTGTGCGGCACAGTTCATGTCATGGGAACCTGTCGTGGGTTCAAATCCAGCTCCAGACTTCCTGTGCGGAGTTTGTATGTTCTCCCCGTGCTTGCGTGGGTTTCCTCCGGGCACTCCGGTTTCCTCCCACGTTCCAAAAACATGCATTTCAGGTGAATTGGCCGGTCCAAATTGTCCCTAGGTGTGAATGAGCAAATGAGTTGTCTGTCCCTGTGTGCCCTGCGATTGGCTGGCAACCAGTTCAGGGTGTCCCCTGCCAACTGCCCGGAGATGGCTGGGATGGGCTCCAGCCCCCCCGCGACCCTAATGAGGATAAGCGGTACGGCTGATGAGATGAGATGAGTTAGTCAATAAAGTCGAGTAGTATTTTTTGTATAAATACATGAATACATATGCATGCATTAAATCATTTAATAAATACATGTATATTCATGTATTAGTTCATTTATTTAAATCAAATGTCAATCATTTTGAACCCTGTCGTTTTTAGTCTTAAAATCCAGACACACAACATAATATGAGTCATAAGTCAGAAATATTGAACCAAATAACAAATACTATTACATTCGGGCTGAGAGGAGATTCAGTATAATCGTGTACAGTATGCAAGTATTCAGGAACAAAAAACAAGCAGAATCAGCCCACTCAGTAGTATTTTAAACCTGTTATCATCAAGTGAATTTCGCAGCTTAAATACAATTAAAAACAAGATTTTGCCATCAACAAATCACCAGAGGAGCTGAGATGAAGCTATTTTCATCTGTTATCAAATCGAAGAAAGTGTTTGAGTCCCACCGCTTAATCTTATCAGTGAAATCTATCCGTTTGAAAAGAAATATCACAAAACGCTTTTGCTTCTCTCGGAGTTAAGCGCTTCCCTCAGGCTCCGTTTGTTTCTATTCGCAACAACAAAAGCAGCCGATAATAATTCCGTGACCGCACTTTTAACTCGGATAACTCACAATCAAAAGTCTTTGATCGGCTACAGCCGGCAGGAAAATATCAAAATTTAAACGGTTAAACGATATACCGGCTTTGGCTTTTGTTAATCCTTTACTTCAATGGCCATTGTACTGCTCCCTATGTTATGTGTGCTTTGTCACTAGAAGGCAGTATACCAGGCACATACAGTAGAGGGCACCAAGCTGGGGGGACTGGCTGGAGGGTGCCCGCCTGCATCCACTTCATAACGATCCAAGAACCCAGCAAGACGTCTTCACACCCCTGTTCCTGCACCGAAGGACCCTCGGCCACTTCAGTCATGGTTTTGGCAACAAAGGACCATCGGCTGCTTCCGTCGTGGTTTTGTCAACAAAAGACCCTCTGGTATTTCTGTCCCAGGTTTCAGCAGTAAATAACTTTCACCCATTCCTGTCATGATTTTGGTAGGGAATGACCCTCAGCTGCCTTTTTCCCATTTTCGGGGGAGAAACTTCCTTGGCTGCTTGTGTTCAAATTCCTGGCACTTCTGCCCAGGTTTGATCAGTGTAGGACCCTTGGCTGCTTCTGTCCCAGTTTTGGTGGTGAAGATCCCTCAGCCACCTCTGTCCCAGTTTCAGCGGAAGAGGTCCCTTGGTTGCTTCTGTCCAAGGTTTTGCTGGCAAAGGACCTTCGACCCCTTGTGTCCCTGGTTTTCAGTAGTGAAAGACCCTCAGCCGCTTCTGTCCCCAGGTTAAGCGGAAATAGACGAGAGTCTATTTCCTAGATTTCCTTGATTTCTATAAGGATCCCTCCCTTTTATCTTCACTCGGCTGCTTCTGTCCCAGTTTTGGCAGTGAAGAACCCATTATGCTTCTGTCTCAGGTTTCGGCGGTGAATAACTTTCAGCCATTTTTGTGATGCTGCTGTTTTCCCATTTTTGGGGGAGAAACTCCCTTGGCTTATGTTCCAATTTTTGGCAGCGAAAGGATACTTGGACGTTTTTGCCCAGGTATACTCAATGAAAGACCCTTGGCTGCTTCTGTCCAGGGTTTCGCTGGTAAAGTACCTTTGAGCCACTTCTGTCCCTGGTTTTCAGTAGTGAAAGACCCTCAGCCGCTTCTGTCCCCTTGTTGAGCGGCAATAGACCCTTGGCTAAATCTGTCCCTGTTTCGGCAGTGAAGAACACTTCATGCTTCTGGTTTCTGTAGTGAAGTTACCTCAGTCTCTTCTGTTCCTGTTTTGGTGGAGACGGACCATTGATCGCTTCTGTCATGGATTCGGCAGCAAGGACCCTCAGCTGCATCCCTCACGATTTTAGTGAAGAAAGTCCATTTGGTGGTAAAGGACCTTAGGCTGCTTCTGTCTGAGGTTTTCAATAGTGAAAGTCCTTCAGGCCACCTTTGTCCCCGATTTTGGCAGACACAGACTGTCAGCTGCTTCTGTCCCTGTATTAGGCAGCAAAGGACCCTCGGCTGTTACTGTCCTCCGTTTTAGTGGTGAAGGACACTTGGCCATCCTTATCCCTGTTTTGGATAGCCTCCATAGCCTCTGTGCTATCTTCCACCCTCATCTTTGGAACCGTTTGTGTTTTGGTTATTTGGGGAAGGGTATTCATGTAATGTCAGGTTCTGGCACACACTTTCCTCCCTAGAGACGCTAACTTGGAGGGAGTGGTTTGAACATGCACAACTGCGCCTTATGAGCCTCCACACCTGCTATCACGTATATTGGCTGAACCCCAGAATTGTAACGAAAAAATCCAAAGCAGTTCATAGTAAGAGACACTTTTATAATCTGAGGAGTTTGACATAACTAATTGACCTAAAAACAAAAGAAGAGTTCGAACGCTGAACATAAATAACAACGCTAAAGTTATCAAACTATTCTGATGAGCCTGATTTTTTGGGGCTCTAGAGCTTTTGGGAGCCACTCACGGATGCTCTCAGGCCCAATTAGTCGCCATATTTGCATAGAAATCCCGCCATGATTGAATTAACGTCCCAGGACTAATTACGGGCATGATACTCCACAAACAAGTCGGGAGATAGTGTCGGTAACCTTCATCTGTATTTCGGCTTTTATCTGCCGCATGTTGGGGTTGTACGGCTAAAAACGGCGGAGTTTATCCTGCAAGCTTAGTTTTCTGTCGATGGACATGTTCTATGTGAGGTTGTGTTCAAAAGCAAACCAAATAGACGATAACTGATAACTCGAACTTTACAGACATTGGGGAGATCTGTCACCTGTGAGGAAAAAGAAACACTTTAAAGCCCTTGTGTGTAATATTTGACCACTAGATGGCACTGCGAACGAAAACCAGTGCCACAGCAAGTAGCAAGACGGCAGACCCCTTAGGTACAGATTCCACTATGTAAAAGAAATACAAATTTCCCAACCTATGGTTTTTGATAAAAAATCCAATTGTTGTGATAGTTCATATATTTTCAAATCAGTTTATTTTAATGAATGAACATTTTTGTTTTAACACACTGTCCTTTTAAATTCCTTTGTGTAAATCTTACAAATTGTCCAATAATTTGTTTAGTTAAAAAATGAAACATCCCAATAAATATTTTAATTGATTATGTTTAAAAGTTGTATCATTTGTTTTTCGTTATATCCAAAAAGGGTCACTTTAATTTGAGTTGAAAAGTGATTAATGAATGAGTATTGACTCACCATTAAAATTTAAAAAAAAAAGTAAAAAAAAAAAAGTAAAAAAAAAAAAAAAACCTCATCGGTCTCTGGCTTCCTGTCTTTCCACGCCAGACTGGCTTCCTAATGTTCATGACTCCCCATTTCCCCTAAAATAAAGGCTTGTGTGAGAACGTCACGCGATTGGGTCCTCGCAAAGGCACGGGGAGAACATGCAAACTCAACATGGGAAGGCCGCAGTAGCTGAACTCTGAACCTCTGCACTGCAGAGCTGCGCCATGCTACCCCGTTTTGTCCATGATCCTTTCAAATTTTGTGCTTGAAGAAACTTAAGAAGAGTCTAAATCAGTCTAATACCGTGTTGGAGAAATTGGAGGTCCGATAATCGAGAGAAAAGTCTTCTCATATGTGGATAAGAGAAATAGACAGGAGCCAGCTTCGTTACGGAGGGAGATGTCACTTTATTGATGCGTCAATAAAGATCTCACAGAGCTAGGAACATGACAATGTATTTAAAGCTGGTAGTGACGATTAGGCTTCGATTGAGTACACCCCAAAAGGCGGTCCTGTATCACGTATCAAGTACAGAGCGTCCCGTCCCTTGCACGCTATCTTCAAGGAAACTTAATGTCTGCCAAGAGTATCTTCAAGGATGTCTACCCGACCTTTTCCCACTACTGTAAGCAAGTCTTTCTAAATTTCTACATGTATGCAAATCCATTCTACATTTCTACATGTATGCAGATCTATTCTACAAATGCAAGTGTATTTACCACAACAACCGATCGTTGATACTTTAATTATCATTCTCACTTTCAATGGCTGCGTTGGTGTCTTTGAGTTGTTCTTGATTAATCGTCGATTTACGATTGAAAACAGGACTCTTGATGAGTGGCACTTTGATCTCAAAATAGTTTTTTTATGAAAGGAAGAGAGAAAAGAAGGGCTATCTCATTACTGGTTTTGTGTCTTTGATCCACTTCTTTGCCAGAGCTGAGCTGAGGAAGCGGCAGCATTGTGGTCAAATGTGAAGCTATTTAAGGCTTTGTAAGGTGCTTAAGACGGATTTTAGGGAAGCTCTACAATGGCCGCAAATTCGTTAAACTGGGAGCCATATTGAAAGTTTGTTGGGGTGTTGGAGGTATTTTGGGGGGAAGTGAGAGGACTGGTTAACCATCCATACATCAATCAAGAACAACATTCTTCCATTTATTCATTGTTACTTTAATACAGTTATCCACCCTTCCTTCTATCCGTGGACTATTTTGTCTTATCGTTTTGTTAGTCCCTCCTTTCCTTCGTTACTTCAGTTCCTCCCTTTCTTCCTTACTTCAGTCGCTCCCTTCCTTCTTTCCGTCAGGCCCTATTCTCCCTTTTTTTTCTCTCTAAACCCTTCCTTCCTCCCTTCTTTTCTCCCTTCCTCGCCCCCTGCACCGACCACATCCCTCCATTTCTTCCTTCCTCCTTCCCGCACTCACCCCATCCCTCTATTTCTTCCTTCCTCCCTCCATTTTTTCCTTTCTTCTTTCCTTCTTATCTCCCTCTGACCCCTTTCTTCCTTCTTCCCTCCCTCCCCCTCTTTCCATCTATTCCTTCCTTCCCCGTACCCTCTCCCTCTATTTCTTCATTCTTTCCTTTCTTCATTGCCCCCCTACCTCCCTCAATTTCTTCCCCTCTCCCTCGGTCTATTCCTTCCTTGGTTCCTTCCTTCCTTCCTCCCTCCCTCTATTTCTTCTTTCTTTCCTTTCTTCTTTCTCCCCCTCCCTCTGTCTATTTCTTCCTTTCCTTCCTTACTTCCTTCCTTCCTTTCTTCCCCCTCCTTCCTTCCTCTCTCTATTTTCTCTTCCTTTCTTCCCCCACCTTCCTCCCTCTCTCTATTTTTTCTTCCTTTCCTTCCTTCCTTCCTTCACCATCTCTATCCATTCCTCCTTTCCTCTCTCCTTCTTTCCTTCCTTCCTTCCTTCCTCCCTCTATTTCTTCTTTCTTTCCTTTCTTCTTTCTGCCCCCTCCCCCTGTCTATTTCTTCCTTTTCTTCCTTACTTCCTTCCTTCCTTCCTCCTCCTTCCTCCCTCTCTCTATTTTTTCTTCCTTCCTTCCTTCCTCCCTCTCTCTATTTTTTCTTCCTTCCCTTCTTCCTTCACCACCTCTATCTATTCCTTCCTTCCTTCCTTCACCACCTCTATCTATTCCTTCCTTCCTTCCTTCCTTCCTTCCTTCCTTCCTTCCTTCACCACTTCTATCTATTCCTTCCTTCCTTACTTCCTTCCTTTTTTCCCTTCATTCCTTCCGTGCTTCATTCCTCCCTTTCTTCTCTCCCCCTCTCCTATCCTTTTATTCCTTCCCTCCTCCCTTCCTTCTTCCCTCTCTCCCCCTCCTATCCCTTGATTCCTTCCTTTCTCCTTCCTTCTCTCCCCCTCCTATCCCTCGATTCCGTCCTTCCTTCTTTCCCCCCTCCTATCCCTCGATTCCTTCCTTCCTTCTTTCCCCCCTCTTATCCCTCAATTCCTTCCTTCCTTCCTTCCTTCCTTCTTTCCCCCCTCTTATCCCTCGATTCCTTCCTTCCTTCTTTCCCCCCCTCCTATCCCTCGATTCCTTCTTTCCCCCTCCTCCTCCTATCCCTCAATTCCTTCTTTCCCCCTCCTCTTCCTATCCCTCAATTCCTTCCTTTCTTCCTTCCTTCCTTCCTTCCTTCCATCAATCCATCCAGTCGAGAATCCTGGGCAAACTCTACTGACATAATGTTGCCAACTACAGTCTAAGCACTTTTCTCACAGCCATACCCAAGAGCAATCGAAGGTCTCACCAGAACCAGGTTTTGGAACCGCCTGAGAAAATCTACCCGACAAACGGCCTTCAGCAGAACATTCAAACCACAGACAGAAAGTCCTGACCTCATTTCAATCATTTTGCCGCACCCATGTGAGTTATAATTAAACTTGCAGATAACGTCATCAATTGAATTGGAATTCCTTCATATATCAATGAAGCCGATGACAAAGATGGAGACTTTCCACCTGAAAATCCGAATGGTCAGAAAACACCTTCCAATATTTCTCCCTGCACAGCCGCTGCACCACCACTCTCATCCTGGCACCACCTCAAGGATGGACCTCCAAAAGACGTAAAAAAAAAAAAAAACCTCGATTTGTCCTTCATTAAGAAAATGAGGGGGTTGCGCCCAATGGCAAAATGATCATCATATTATCCGTCATATTTTTTCTGCCATCTGTTTGCATGCTCTCCATTCCGCTAACGACGGCGGCTAAATTTGAATTCCGTTCCAGGAGACAAGATGAGGCCGACTGCTCACCGAGGATGGGTCATTGTGATTCTCTAGGAGTTTCTACCTGGCATTATGTTTAAGTAGTTGATTTAACCTGTTTCAACTACCAAGTCTAAAAATGACTACCTGGTAATAACATGTCGAGAAGATTGACTCTGTAATAACAGTAATAACATAGTAACACCATGGTAATAACAGTTTTTTGTCCCGTAATGCATATTGAAGGATTTTATACATTTGACTATAAAGGATTTTATACGATTGAATACAAGTTACATTTATTGAGTTTAATGCAAGATATTCACTGACTGGGCTTTAGTTCAATGACAGGTAACGCTGTTCTAAATGCAGAATATTTTGATTAGGGAATTTTGATAACAGGACTCTGATGGAGGACAGCAGGCGTTGTTTTGAGAAAAACTTAATGACCTCTGCTATAGATCATTTTACAGAGCGTATCGAAATCACACCACGCCGGGGAACCTAGATGGAGCTCCGGTGTTATCAAAGCACCCACAGAGCTTGTTGCCGGGTTGGCACTATGTCCCTTCAAATCATGTAGAGCCCCTTGTTCCAGAATTTTCTCTACCATACAACGTTCGGAACAGTTTTTTAATGTGTCTTAAGTTTAAACTTGGTCTCTAAGATGCCTGTCTGCTATTGGTGGACGTCTTACAACATGATAGTCTGTTATTGGGTTGTGTCACGGCATCATGAAAAGGCCAACATGCTATCAGCTGAACTACCTCCCACAATCCCTTTCTCTCTTTTCATTCAGTTCAGAATGCCGTGTGGTTCTGAATGACTTTCGGGGATGCGTTACTGTATTTTTTTTGTACTGTATTAATTAGCGATGGATCACAAGGTTTGCGGTGATGCTAAAGAGAGAAGAAAGAACATAACCATCCATCCATTATCTGAACCGTTTATCCTCAGTAGGGTCCCGGTGGTGCTGGAGCCCATCCCAGCTGTCTTCGGGCAGTGGGCAGGGGACACCCTTAACTGGTTACCAGCCAGTCGCAGGGCACACAGAGACAGGCCTGGAAGAAACCCATGCAAGCATTGGGAGAACATGCAAACTCCACACTGGAAGGTTCGATCTCATGACATCAGAACTGTGCCGCACATGCGCTAACCACTATGCTGCTGTGCTGCCCAGAACATAACCAATAAAACTACATTTTAGATGATCAAAAAATACAAAGATCGCGTACGACATTCTTCACGAGTTGAAATTTTGTCCGTTGTCCCAGTCTCCTCCTCCTCAGCATCCACCCGCTACTCTGCCGGGCCAGTTGAAGTCACATCGCCGGAATAGATCACATTTGGGGACGCACAGAGTCTATTTGAACCCTACTTCTAATTGTTACAACCTAGTAAAAACAAGGTATACTAACATACCAATAACATTTAATTTTTCCATTACATGTATATTGATGTATAATGTTATTTTATCATGTGCAAGTATTCTAGACATACGTAGTACTTACTTTGTTATTTTCACAATATTTATCTAGAATACCAGACATTTGGAGCCAATTACCACAGGTTTCCATCCCCTGCTATACAGCAATCCATCACGAACCAGAATAGGAAACAGGAAGCAGAACCCAATCGCGTAACGTTACTCACAGTTTATTGGGGAGAAGAGGAATGACCTCACACTCGATCCGGGGATCGTTGGTCGCGGAAGTAGATTGATCGAACGAGGAAGTCGTCAAGATCAAATAGATCAGGGCGAGAACAAAACAGGAGCGAAACACAAGCAAGAAATAACGGAGATTCACAGGGCTTGACATAACACAACAGAATTTAGCAGGAGTTTTGCAGACGCTCTGACAACAAGCGACTCGAAGGACAGCGTTTAAGTGCTCCAAGGGAGCAATCTGTCAACGCGTTTCAGCTTGTGTCCATGGGCGGGGCCAATTGGACGCCGTGGCACCCGTGACAGAACCTGGCGCCAAACGGCAGGGACCAATTGGGCGCCATGGCAAACGTAACACAATCCCCACTTTAGGAAGAAGTAATGTCGCATCCCCGGGATTTTAATGTGTAATAATTGTAGAAAAATATAAAGGTAGTGGAGTTTGCCTAGCACGGGTTCTTTTTGCAACGTAACCAATGAAACTACATTTGAGATTATGCAGAAATACAAAGAACATATATGAGATTCTTCTCGTGTGGAAATTTTGAAATCAGTTTCCGTTGTAATCTGTTGTCGCAGTCTTCTCGTTATCTGCATCCGCCCGCTACTCTGCTGGACCAGTTGCAGTCACGTCGCCGGACCCAAGAACATTTGGTGGCTGACTGAGTCAATTTGAACTCTACTTCTAATAGATACAACCTAGTAAAGAGAATTGTAAAGCACGGGTTCTTTTGCGAACGAAACCCTTGTGATAATAAAGTGTCTGCTGTATTACATAACAAGAACATCTCCACCTAAAGCTTTACACTCTGCATGCTAATGCGACACGTGCGTTGCGATTTTAGCTTCAGTTCCGCTGCATGACGCTATCAAAGAAATGGATCGGCCTATGGAACAGTTTCAAGAGGAGGCCATGCCAAGTTTGCAGCTTAGAACTAGCAAAATTTCCAGACCCCCCCCCTTTTTTTTTTCAACACAAAAAGTGTTGAACCACCCATGAGTAAAATTGCCACTGCTGCAGGGCAGAAGTGAAAAGGAGTACTGTGCGCCGACAGAAACAAGGATGGAAGCAGATTACAAATGAAACCGGGCTTAAAAAATACACTCGGGGTTGTGTACTGGGATATTAAGATATGGGATATCAAAATTCCATCTTATTGGATGACCTATATAGAATTTTCACTCCCAATCGCTGTACTTGTAAATCTGGGGTGACCGTCAGATCAAATATGTATCTAGAACGACTATGATTGATTAATAGAAGCTATTAAAGCAGACAAACCTTCTAAAGAATTTTTGCAAGTCTCTTCGCTCCTTTGCATCCATCTGCTATTTTACTGAACCAGCTCAAGTCAGGTCAAATATGTATCTAGAACGACTACTATTGATAAATAGAGACGAATAAAGCAAACAAACCTTGTAAAAGCATAATAATCTTTGCAAATAGAATGTTTAAAATCAGTTTCATTTTTAGTTAACAGGTCTCTTCGCTCCTTTGCATCCATCTGCTATTTTACTGAACCAGCTCAAGTCAGGTCAAACATGTATCTAGAACAACTATTTTGATGAATGGAGAGGCAAATAAAGAAAACAAACCTTCTAAAGACATAAAAATCATTCCAAATAGAATGTTTAAAATCAGTTTCAATTTTAGTTTGCTGTCTCTTTGCTCCTCCTCATCCATCTGCTATTTCACTGTACCAGCTCAAGTGAGATCAAATATGTATCTAGAACGACTACTATTTATAAATGTAGGCAATTGAAGCAAACAAACCTTCTAAAGGCATACTAATCTTTGAAAAAAGAAGGATTCATTTTTAGTCTGTCGTCTCTTTGCTCCTCTTCATCTATCTGCTATTTCAATATACCAGCTCAAGTCAGGCCAAATATGTATCTAGAACAACTATTATTGACAAATAGCGTCAATTAAAGCAAATGAACCTTCTAAAGGCATACTAATCTTTGAAAATAGAAGGTTTAAGATCAGTTTCAGTTTTACTTTGCCGTCTCTTCACTACTCTGCATTCATCTGCTATTTCACTGTACCAGCTCAACTCAAGTCAAATATGTATCTAGAACGACTATTATTGATAAAATAGAGGCAATCAAAGCAAACAAACTTTTGAAGGGCGAAATAATCTTCACACATAGAAAGTTTAGGATCAGTTTTGGTTTTAGTCTGCCGTCACTTTGCTCCTCTGCATCCATCTGCTATTTCACTGTACCAGCTCAAGTCAGGTCTAATATGTATCTAGAACAACTATTATTGATAAATAGAGGCTATCAATGCAAACAAACTTTTGAAAGGTGAACTAATCTTCACACAAAGAAAGTCTAGGATCAGTTTTGGTTTTAGTTTGCCGTCACTTTGCTCCTCTGCATCCATCTGCTATTTCACGATACCAGCTCGAGTCAGGTCAAATATGTATCTAGAACGACTATTATTGATAAATAGAGGCAATTAAAGCCAAAAACCTTCTAAAGGCAAACTAATCTTTGGAAATTGAAGGTTCAAAATTAGTTTCATTTTTAGTCTCATTGCTCCTCTGCATTCATCTGCTATTTCACTGAACCAGCTCAAGTCAGGTCATAAATCTGTATATATCATTATTTATACATATGCCTGATGTATTTATATTACATATGCACTTTGTAATATTGTGTTATTTAGATGTTAATTTCGATGTTTTGATCTGGCGTACCAGGTGAACCATATATTTCTAATACAGGTGGTTAGAGAACGGATTATCGGCGAAAACGGAGGAAATACCATCCCAAAACAAGCTCTTTGTAATTCAAGCCGCGGTTCGATGTGAATCCCTTCCCGTCTCCGATCCTTTCCGCTCCTTCGGCGGCGGTAAAACGCAAACTGGGTCCTGCCACCTCGCATCCATCAGCGACGGGAACATTGTGTCATACGCGAGTTAGTCAGGAGGAAGATGCCTGCAACATGCCCCGTCTTGGCTCATTGACTAAGCTCGTGTTCCGGCGGAATAATTAGGAGGACACGCCGCAAACAGACGGGAGCGCAAACGGCGGCCGGGACGGCCTTTTTATTTAATGGATCCTGATAGCGACTTGGGGGACATCACATCGCATTTACGAGGCTTGTTGCGGGGTGATGCGTGGCTGCACCGGAGCATGATTGCATTGTACATGTATTATTAAGTTTTTTTTCTTTCATATTCCTGCTCATTAAAATTAAACACTTGTATCATTTCCTGATATATATATATTTTTTTTATTTTACAAGAAAGAGGTTAGCGGCTTGTCCTTTATGACCTAAAAACTCGTCATGTATTTGTGTATTTAATTAACTCGATGATTTATTCTCTAACAAACACGTAGTGGCCCACGGGCTAAATGTGGCCCACATCATTGTTTGTTGTGGCCAGCAAGACGATGCTGAGAGAAGCATAAGAGAAAAAGAGCGGCAGCTTCAAAGAGTCAAGTCAAGTCAAGTCATTTTTATTTGTATAGCCCTTAATCACAAAGAGTCTCAAAGGGCTGCACAGGTTATTGCACAGACTATTATTTCAGACTATTATGGCCCCAATCTCCTTATCTGAAACTAACATGAGGGCAAGGAAAAACTCAAAAACCTCAACATGAGGAAAATGAAGATTATAAGATTATAAGGCAGGAGGTATGTAATATCCAACACATTTTCTGGTATATAAGGGAGACGGAATTTCTATCCAATTTAGGGTTTTTAGGTGCGCCTTTAACAAGAGGTCCACTGGATGTCGCCAAAGCCAAGTGCCACACCTAAAGCAACCCATTTCTTTCTTTCTTTCTTTCTTTCTTTCTTCCCTTTTTCCATTCCTTTTTCCCTTCTTTCATTCGTTTTTCCCTTATTTCATTGTTTCTTTCTTTTTTTATCTTCTTTAATTATTTCTTTCTCTTTTCCCTTCTTTTTCCCCCTTTTACGTTCTAATTTCCAATCGTTCTCTCTTCTTTCATTCTTTTTTCCCCTTTTTACCTTATTTTTTCCATTTTTTATCATTCTTTTTTTCCATTTTCCCCCCTTTCCCATTCTTTTTCTTTTTTCCCATTCTTCCTTTCTTCCTTCTTTCCCTCCTTCCTTACTTCCCTTCTTTCTCTCTGCCTTTCTCCAAGTATCTGTATCTGTTTCCTTTGCTCTCTGTCTCTCTCTCTCTCTCTCTTTCTCCTGCTCTCCATTTCCTTTCCCTCTCTCTGTCTTTCCATCCTTTCCGTCTGTCTTTTTTAATTTATTTCCCTCTTCTCCTTTCTGTCTTTCTGTCTCAATCTTTTTCTCCCTTTCCCTCTCTCTCACCTTCTTTTCCTCTTCTTTTTTTTTCTTTCTTTCTCTTTATTTTTCTCTCTCTCTGCCTTAATTTACTCGTCCGACCCCGGGGATAATGGTTTTTCAACCACGTGGCCCTGAACTATAAGGACTTTGACAGCTCCACGTCAAATTTTAATTCATCTAATAAATATTTATCCTGTTTGACCCCCGAAGAAAAAGTGTAGTCTGTGCAATAACCCAGTGTAGTCTGACCCAATAACCATAAATAACCCAATATAAACAATGAAAGTCAGTTTGATCATAATATAAATAATGTTTTTGTATATGATTGGAGAAAGAGCTAAAGAATAACATCTTCATGTTAGTTTTACCTTGACCCAGTAAAGGTTTCGGTTTTCCGATGAACACATTAATGGATTCCTCATCATAGACGTGGAGATATGAAAGAGGAATTGTGGTGTCATTATTGTAAGACTGCTAACAGTGTCGAAAAAATATGAAAATTCTATTGCCTATTCAGTAAGTACCTCCATAAGGAATATTTCATTTTGACATTATAAACCGCCACCTAAACGACCCGGAGTCAAACATATTTGTTTTTTTTTCCCCTTCTCATAACATTTTATATTCCAGACGTGGCAAGCGCAGCCCGCGACGCTCTAATCAATCCCAAACAGCGAACCGACGCTAAAACGCCGAACGGCTAATCGAGCGCGTTAATGGCGCGTGGCTCGGTGACGCTCGCATTAAAAAACAATTAATTCCCGATGCTAATGCCGACTGCAACAAGAAGCCGTCAAGGATTGCTGTTTCCCTACTTTTCCCCGTACGTCTTTTCAAGGTCATAACCGGATTGCCTCCGGATGCAAGATGTCCGTCGTAAGCGCTAACGTTAGCGTTTCCAGGGACGTCCGCTAGCATTTGATCGAATCATGTAAATCCTTGCATACAGGGGCGGGATTTTGATCATGCGATGATGCCTTGCGAGTAAATAGGTCCGCTGAGACTGTTATTACAAAGTCGGAGGTAGATTAATAGAATATGTGTGCATGAATGCTCCGGTAACTCGCAGTTACAGTAATGGTCGGACAGGACAACAGAAAAAGAATACGAAGGAATTCATTAGAAATCAACTCTTTGGAGTGAAGAATTGTATACATTTGACTATAAAGGATTTTATACGATTGAATACAAGTTACATTTATTGAGTTTAATGCAAGATATTCACAGGCTGGGCTGTGGTGTGAGGTCAGGGCACGGCGGGAACGGGACGAAGGGCTGATAAGATAATCAGCACATCCAGACGCAGAGGGGCCCTGATGACGTAGAAACTCTCGGTGTTGTTTTGAACATTCCAGACATCGCGGCGAGGTGGTGGAGCCCACGGGGGGGGGGCTTCCCTGGCTCACCCATGGGAGGAGCCGGCACGCCATTGTGCGGGGAGACGTGGGCCAAGAAAAAAAGTTAAAGGATTTCGGAAGAGGGCTTCCCAGAGACTCCAACGACACTAATTCGGCCGTTTTCGATGTAGTACACTTAGTTAAATTGTTAATGAAATTAAATCTGCCCCCGTGTGGAAATGTCGGCTTTCCTGTTCATCTTTTCCGTCAAGAGACGAGCACGCATAAATTGTTGGGTAAATGTAGGGTGTTTTGGGTTAATGGAGTCAGATAACTAATTCGAGCCTCATTTTCTCACAGTTTTTTATTTTTAACAGTCTTCATTTATTCCCTGGTCTGTTTAGTTACACTGTCAGGAAACATGACGCTGTCAACAATTTCAAGACTACCTGACCTTGAAACACATCATTGAAACTATTATTTTCAAGGATTTCAAGCACTCGCACAAAACCTGCAAATTAGATCATTATTACATGAAAATATCTAGGGGCGACCTGTTTTTAATATCATATGGTGGGGAAAATGTCATATTCACCATCATAACTTGAAAATATTGTCAGCTTAAGACGCTGTTGATGTCCTATGACGTGGGAACTTGCAAACATTGTATTCTACAACATGAAATGAAAATATGTATAGTAATCTAGGGATACTGTGTTGTTGGTATCCCATGGTGTGGGAAATGCCTCAACAAGCATCCACCCACTAACTCCACTGTACCAGCTTATATCAGGTCCCACCGAGTCTAAATGAAATTTAATTTCATGTACATTTATGTATATTGTTATGTGATGTTATTTAATCATATACACCAGTGGAAATCCATTTATTTCACACCTAGGCCTTCTATAATTATTTTATGGTTATTAAAACATTTACTGCAGCTACAAATGTGACACACATAAAAAAGCATAATTAAGAACCTCAGAAAACTGCAACTTAGGAGTATAGCCATATTTTACTCGTTTTTATTTGTGCACAAAAGCCATTCTCTTGTTTCCCATTAAGAAGTTATTTTCTATTACCATCAAAGATAATGTTAGAAGTAGAACCTATCATGTCATTTGTCCGGAAAAGGGTTTTTATTCGATGGCAGAAAGCTCATTCATTGAAAAACACAATAATTAACCACACATCTGATTGGTTTGGACAGGAATCACATAGCCAGTGTAAAATGTTGGTCGGTAGATGTTGTGCGAGTATTATAAACAAGTGAAACTTTGTAAAACAATGCGTCTCTGTAAGAAAAAAGGAATGTGGGAGGCAAGGCCCCCCGCGACCCTCCTGTGGATAAGCGGTACATATAATGGATGGAGGCAAGGCCACCTTAAATAGCAGCTATCAGGCCTCAAGAGGAATGAGGAGTAGCCTGAGAAACTGTTAGTGGTCTTTCAAGTTTTAGCTTTTTAATCAGAGATGCATTTTTTGGTGCCTGGGAACTTATTCTTTTGACCTTGGAGGTTTTGCCTCTGAACATAACTCGAAATCGTAATACCACATACTTATCCAGTATACTGTAAAAATATAAAAGTATAAAGATATAAGAGTACAAGGGTATAAGTGTATAAGAGTATATAAAATACAAGAGTATCAAAAGCAGATTTAAACCACGATTTATTTTACAGTATTCATAGAAAAAAAATATTATTGCATGATGAGTGTTTATGCAAGGAGAGAAGGCCTCGCATATCCCGGGGGACTACTTTATTTACAAAGCTTTATTGACATTAACATAATAAACACATATTAAAGCTAATCAGAGCACACTTGACTATAATCAGCACTCGGGTTTCGTTTACTCAATGAAAGTCCATTGACACCGAATGATTTGATGAAATAATGACTCATGGTCTTCGGGCAATGGAACACGAAGTGTCTTTGACTTGATTACGTTAAATTCATTTGGCCGTCACGCTTCCCGAGGCGAGTGTTTTTATTTGCATCAGCGTTAATATTGTCTCAAACGCATTAGCCAAATTGGAGGAAGAGGCGGTGATACGTTTTTTTTTTTTCATCTTGGACAAACGCAAAAGATATTCAAGATATTAAATTAACCTTGTACCGTAGTTCCCTGACTATAAGGCGCACCTAAAAATCCAAAATGGCTAGAAATTTGAAAATGGTGCTTAAAACACTGTGGATTAAAATTAGAAATGAAAAATTACAATTAAAAGATGCCGTATACGGTAACTGTTCTGCCTTTGAGCAACATATAGAGTGGTTTTCAAGTGCCCTCTTGTAGTTAACAGGTTAATTGTACAAACATGCTTGTTACATTTCAACCAATTACAAAAGGGGTTTGGTCACAAGCCAATAGCGTTCGTTTTACTCCGTTTTTATTAAGAAACAGAGCAGTGCTTGCATCCACGATCCGATGAACGGGTCCAGGAAAGAGGTCGGCAACAGGTATCAGGCAGGAAATGGGGCAAAACAGGTCGATGGCCGGGACGGAGGAGCGAAAGCAGAAACGGGTCCAGAAAAAGGTCAGCAACAGGTATCAGGAAGGAAACCGGGCAAAACAGGCCGATGGCCGGGACGGAGGAGCAAAAGCAGAAACAGGTCCAGTAAAAGGTCGGCAACAGGTATCAGGCAGGAAACGGGGCAAAATAGGTCGATGGCCGGCACGGAGGAGCGAAAGCAGAAACGGGTCCAGAAAAAGGGGTGGCAGTAGCACAGGAGGTAGAGCGATCGTTTTAGGATTAAGGGATCCCAGTTCGAATCCCGGCTTGTCCGTGTTACATGCCGAAGTGTCCTTGGGTAAGACACTGAACCCCCAATTACCCCCAATAAGCAGGTTAGCGCCTTACATGGCTGCACAGATCACGGCCGCTATTGGGAAATGTGAAGCACAATGTAAAGCGCTTTGGGAAGTCATTGACTTGAAAAGCGCTATAGAAATGCAGATCATTTCATTTCATTTTCAACAGGTATCAGGCAGGAAAACAAGGCAGGATAATGTCGGAGAGTACAAAAGCTTGCCTAGCTGAGAGCGTAGGTTCGCAGGCGGTCTGACGGGTTCCTTTCGGAAGACGGGAGTTTGAAAAGAGTCCAACAGCCAATCAGGTCCCGCGGTTGTTGGCACCAACAGTAATCATGACAGGGTTAGTATAATAACCAAAATGTCAATTCTTTGAGATTATTTTACCCAATTTCCAGGGTTTGGTCAATTATTCAAAAGCTTTTCTTCCAATAGTGTATTTAATTATGTATGTATAATAATCATAAACAATGTTTTTTTTTCACAATAAATTGTGCCAGTAGGAAGTCCAGCCTTTGAGAAACATATACCCCATTTCCTGCCTGATACCTGTTGCCGACCTCTTTTCTGGACCCGTTCATCGGATCGTGGATGCAAGCACTGCTCTGTTTCTTAATAAAAACAGAGTAAAACGATCGCTATAGGCTTGTGACAAACCCCTTTTGTAATTGGTTGAAATGTAACAAGCATGTTTGTACAATTAACCTGTTAACCACAAGAGGGCACTTGAAAACCACTCTATATGTTGCTCAAAGGCAGAACAGTTACCGTATACGGTATCTTTTAATTGTAATTTTTCATTTCTAATTTTAATCCACAGTGTTTTAAGTACCATTTTTAAATTTCTTGCTATTTGAGGTTTTTAGGTGCGCCTTATAGTCAGGAAACTACGGTACAAGGTTAAAAGTAATGGATTACAAACGTGAAGGATGGATTGATGGGAAGCGAGTCGACGGCTCGAAGGATTTTTGTTCTGGGGTTTATTGAGCGTGCGGGAGAGAAAAGGCAATTTATGAGGTGAGCGTGTAGCAAATGTCGATAACTAATGAGGGGTCTTGGAATCAAAGACACGAGATGAGCGATATAACAGAGGAGGGACGGAGGCCGAGGGGTTTCTCGTTGATAAGAAGAAAGGTTGCAACCTTTATTCTGGAATGGCGAGAGACGAGGTTTTGGGATCCACTCGTTAATTTGGATCATGATAGAATTTTTGTTGTGTGGGAAAAAAAGGTATCTACTCTTTTGTAATTCACTTTTTGACTTCAGGGGGTGATTTAAAGCCTACTCTTTGATAAATGCTCATTTTTCTGGTTGTATTGAATACAAATATATCTATGTCTTTCTATCGATCTCTGTCTTCATTCCACTCGCTCTCCTCTCTCTTTTCAGCTGTCACGGTTGCCATGGCGCCAGCTGCAGCTCATTGGCAAATTGGTTTTCCGTCTATTTAAGCTCAGTGCTTTTTTTTCTTTTGTGAGTCCGTCAACAAACCTCTGCCCCTCAAGACATGGGTTCTGACTGGGTCCTATTTTCTTGTTGATATTCCCTGTCCGGTATTGTTCCCGTTTATTTTTGTCCTGTTTAATATCGGTTTCCAGTTTTGTTCCCGTCTATTTTTGTCCTGTTTATTATTCTCTCCAGTTTTCGTTCCCTTCTAGTTCGTCCTTTTTATTTTTGATATCCTGTTTTATTATCAATCCTGTCTGTCCCGTCCTGTCCGGTATCGACCCCATCCGTCCGATATTAACTCGGGCAATTTGTATCGATCTCGTCATTTCACGCTGAACTGATGCCTAACGTGCATCACTCCCCATTTCACGTAAAATAAAAGGTTTGTGTGAGAAACGTTACGCGTTTGGGTCTTGATCCTGTTCCGGTTCTTGACACCAGCATTCACTTTTCTATTTAAGTCACTCTCTCTATCATCCTTTCTCTTATCTCTCTCTTTTTTAAATTCTTTCCCTCGATCCTTCTCTCTTTTTCCGTTTATGTTCCTCTCTCAATACTCCATTTTCCTTTCTATTTCTCTTTTCCATTCTATCTCTTTCTCTCTCTCTCTCACGCCCCCTTGAATCTCTACCTTCCTCTGTTTCCTTCAATCTTACTGTCTTTCTTCTATCCTTCTTTCTCTTCCCCTATCCCTCTCTTTTTCTAATTATCCCTCTCTTTTTTCCATCACCCGTATATCTCTCTATATATACAGTATATCCTTGCTTTTTCTTTTTTCCTTTCTCCATCCTCCTCTCTTCCCATCTCTTTACCCTCTTCCTCTTTTTCTTTCTCCATCCTCTTCTCTTCTTTTCACCCCAACATTTCCTCTTTCTCCCTCTCCATTTAATCTCTCTCAATTCTTCTTCTTTTCTCTATTTCCCACTTTTCTCTCTCCCTCTTACCTAAACCACCCCCTTCTCTTTCTACCCTCGCCTATTTCATTTCTCTCTTGCCCTTTTTTCCCCATTTCTCCCCCCTCTTTTACACCATCTTCCTTTTGCCTTTTACACTCCTCTCTTCCAAACTCCCCCCCTCTCTCATCAATAATCTTCCTTCTATCACTCTCTCGTCTACCTACCAGTTTTTTTTTTTCAATTTCCCCCCCCACTCTTTTTATCTTTTTATCATCTCTCTGTCTCTCTCCCTCCGTCACTGCCTGTCTCACTGTCTTTCCCTCTCTCTCTCTCACTGTCTTTCCCTCTCTCTCTCTCACTGTCTTTCCCTCTCTCTCTCTCTCTCTCTCTCTCTCTCTCTCTCTCTCTCTCTCTCTCTCTCTCTCCTCTCTCTCTCTCTCTCTCTCTCTCTCTTCTCTCTCTCTCTCTCTCTCTCTCTCTCTCTCTCTCTCTCTCTCTCTCTCTCTCTCTCTCTCTCTCTCTCTCTCTCTCTCTCTCTCACTGCCTCTCTCACTGCCTCTCTCACTGCCTCTCTCACTGCCTCTTTCACTGTGTTTCTGTCTCTCTCTTTTTTTCCATCTCTCTCTCTTTTTTTCGATTTCTCTCTCTCTCTTTTTTTCCATCTCTCTCTCTTTTTTTCCATCTCTCTCTCTCTCTCTCTCTCTCTCTCTCTCGTTCCACCTCTCTCTCTCTCGTTCCACCTCTCTCTCTCTCTCTCTCTCTTTCTCTCTCTATTTGGAAATAGTTCAACATTATTTTCCGATTTCCAATATCGTGCACAATATTGTGCCTCGGCAACATTTTTCCCTGCGAATTGACGTGCCATCTGCCGTGCAAGTCAGTAAAATCCGGCAAGACGTATTCTAATTCTTAATAGGCTTATATAAAATTCTAGATTACACCGCAGAGCATTTCATTGCCTGTTTCGATTCCCGCCGACAAAGGGAGAAAAAGACGCTCGATACCTTCACGCCGAGTTTCTCGTTCTGAGAATCCACAGCGGTCGAAATCCGACCTCTTTTTTTCGACTTCACAAGCCCTAGACTTTCCCCCAAACTTCCCGCAACCGACAAACACCAAGAAAGTCTCGCCCGTTGGGAATATCACAAAAACTCAAATCAGCGGGAGATTTTTCCTTCATTATCCTTCCACCGCCATCTCAGACTATGTGGCATGGCTCCGATTTTTTCCCTCCAGTTTTTCACTTTTTTCTCTTTGTAGAGATCTGAGCAAATGACACCAGCAGCACCATCCCATTAAGGGGGAGTTAGAGTTCACATGCTTGATTAAAATGCGATTCATTTGCCTTTCAAACTGTCACGGGGCTGTCGGAAAAACTTTTCGCACTGGCTGGCTTTTGAAATGTTCCCGCAGAAGAAGAAAGAGAAAGCGAAATGTGCCGTCGGATGCCAAGTCTTTGGGAATTTGATCACCTTTAGTGAGATATATTGCTAACACTGTTGTGGTTTCGGTCTGTAACTCATTGTAGTGACCAGGAAGGAATATTTCGCTATGTATCTGGGAGACGTCTTTTATCGGAGATAGCTCAGAAGGTAAAGTTGCTTTTCGGCAGGAGTGCTGACACATTTTGGGGATGTGAATTACAAAAAGCAAATAAAAATGATAAATCCCCGCAAAAAAATGAAAACATAATGTGATGTAGGGGTTTTGTTTCCGTGAGCAGGATAAATGATAATATCAGTAACTCAATCCCCCAAATTTTGTGTCAAGACCCGAACAGGTAGCAGAACCCACTCGTGTAACGTTACTCACAGTTTACTGCAATAATAAATAATACACAGATATTGTCAGCAAGAGAAATAGGTCATTCATAAGCTAGTAGTTAGAAGTGTGTTTTAAGCCTAGATTTAAACAGTTCCACTGCAGTGGCGGAGTGAATTTCAGGCTTCAGAGTGGAAGTTTAAAATTAGTTTCATTTTGAATCCACCGTTTCCTCCTCTTCCTGCATCCGCCTGCTACCCCACTCAACCAGCTCAGGTTTCACGCCAACATACATCACATCTAATGTTTACTTTAATTATATTTGATTAAAATTTTTGGCAGCACGGCAGGTGAGTGGTTAGCGCGTCCACGGCACAGTTCTGAGGTCATGGGTTCAAATCCAGCTACAAGCCTTCCTTTGTGGAGTTTGCATGTTCTCCCCGTGCTTGCGTGGGTTTCCTCCGAGCACTCCGGTTTCCTCCCACATTCCAAAAACATACATGTCAGGTGCATTTGGCGGTTCAAAATATCTCTCGTTGGAAGTGAATTTGCTGGTTCAAAATATCTCTCGGTGCTAATAAGCGAGAGTTGTCTGTCTCTGTGTGCCCTGTGATTGGCTGGTAACCAGTTCAGGGTGTCCCCTGCCCACTGCTTGTGGACAGCTGGGATGTGTTCCAGCACCCCCGCGACCCTACTGAGGATGAGCAGTGCAGATAATGGATGGATATACATATATTTTCATATTTTAACCATACACATGTACATAACACATATGTACTACTTACTATATACTATTGTTATTTAATATTTTTTCTGGGGTACCAGGGGGTTCAGGAACCCATTAGCTATGCATTACCATAGGTTTCTATCTGCCGCTATATGGCAAATCCACTCCCCCACCTCAGAACGAATTCATGCCGTATCCCAGGGGTCTACAGTACTTAATGCCAGAATATTGTCTTTGATTCTTTGCAAGCAAGAAGTCCATTCCGCTCACCCACCGTGCTAACAAAGCTGGAACATTTCCAATCCGTGGGATTAATCGAGCAACGGGGAACATCTATACCTCCCTAGGAGCAATCAATACCGAGCGTTCCTACGATAGAACGAGATGTTCATCCATCCATCCATTATCTGGACCGCTTATCCTCAGTGGGGTCGCGGGGGTGTTGGAGCCCATCCCAGTTATCTTCAGGCAGTGGGCAGGGGACACTCTGAATCGGTTGCCAGTCGGTTGTGGGGCACACAGGGATAATTTAGACCCGCCAATAACCTGACATGCATGTTTTTGGAATGTGGGAGGAAACCAGAGTGCCCCGGAGGAAACCCACGCAAGCACGGGGAGAACATGCAAACTCCACACAGGAATTTCGATCTCATGACCTCAGAACTGTGCCGCACACGCGCTAACCACTGCGTCGCCGTGCTGCCCCGAGATGTTCAATGTGATATAATATTTGGGTGCCTTATATCCATTCAAGAACATCTCCGTGAAGGCAAACAGTGAGAAGAAGACCTCTTGTTTGCTCCTCCATTGAGCACGGCTGCTTGACTTAGCCACCGTCCAGGAAAATATCAGCCCGTCATTGCCAAGCGAAGCGCCACTTTTCCCTTCCGCTCCGAGGATTAAAACACGTGAATCGACCCTCAGACTTTTTGATTCTTTTCAATCCATTTAGGCCGGGAGGAGTAGATATAGAATATCCTCCGTATCGCTCGAAAAAAATTAAATCTAAGGATGGGGAGAAAGGAATTGTACGCCTTCTTCCTGTTACCAAGCAACCGTGCAGTCAAAAAATGTGCACACATTCCTGTCCGTATTGACAATGCGAAGTGGAAAGAGTGTTTGGGTGGGTGGGGGTTTTTTCGCATCAAATGTTCATTTTAGGTTAAGCAGGGGTCTCCCACTCCATTTACTTGGGGGCCGTCGGAACTAGGGTCCAGGTGAGATAGGGAGAAGTCAGGTTTTCCACAAATAAAGGGAGTCCCAAAAGTAACCATCTAAAAATCTGCTACTACAAAAGTGATGGCATATGTTCATTGAAGACAGGGGTCCCACACTCCATTTACTTGGGGGCCGTCGGAGCTAGGGTCCAGGTGAGGTTGGGCTAAATCAGGTTTTCCACAATCAAAAGGAGTCCTAAAAATCTCTCATCTCATTAGCCGTACCGCTTATCCTCATTAGGGTCGTGGGGGGGCTGGAGCCCATCCCAGCCATCTCCGGGCAGTGGGCAGGGGACACCCTGAACTGGTTGCCAGCCAATCAATCTAAAATCCTGCTACTACTAAAGTGATGACATATGTTTGTTCAAGACATGGGGGTGTCTTTCTCCATTTACTTGGGGGCCGCTGGAACTAGGGTCCAGGTGAGATTGGGCAAAATCAGCTTCTCCACAAATAAAAAGGGAGTCCTAAAAATATCGAACTAAAATTCTGCAACTACAAAAGTGATGGCATTTGTTCATTTAAGACTGTGATGTCACACTGAATTTAGTTGGGGTCCGGGTTAGATTTGGGCCAAAAAAAAAAGAGTCTCAAAAATACCGATCTAGGATTCTGGTACGACTAAAGTGATGACATTTGTTTATTTAAGTCAAGGGTCTCAGGGTCTATTTACTTGGGGGCTGTCAGAACTAGGGTCCAAGTGTGGTTGGGCGAAATCGGGTTTTCCAAAAAAAAAGGGAGTCCAAAAGATATCGATCTAAAATCTTGCTACTAATAAAGTGATGGCATATATACATTTCAAATAGGGGTCTCACACTCAATTTAAGTGGGGGCCGCCGGAACTAGGGTCCAGTTGAGGTTGGGCCAAATGGGGTTTTCACAATCAAAAGGAGTCCTAAAAATATCAATCTAAATTCCTGGTACTACAAAAGTGATGGCATTTGTTTATTTAAGACAGGGGTCTCACACTGCATTTACCTGGGGGCCGCCGGAACTAGGGTCCTAGTGAGGTTGGGCAAAATCGTGTTTTCCACAATAAAAGGAGTCCTAAAAATATCAATCCAAAATCCTGGTATTACTAAAGTGATGACATTTGTTTATTTAAGGCAGGGGTCTTACACTCCATTTACTTGGGGGCTGCTGGAACTAGGGTCCAGCTGAGGTAGGGCCAAATCTGGTTTTCCATAATCAAACAGAGTCCCAAAAATACCAATCTAGAATTCCGTTACTACAAAAGTGATGGCATTTGTTTATTTAAGTCAGGGGTCTCACACTGCATTAACCTGGGGGCCGCCAGAACCAGGGTCCTAGTGAGGTTGGGCAAAATCGTGTTTTCCACAAATAAAGGGAGTCCTAAAAATATCGATCTAAAATTCTGCTACGACTTAAGTGATGACATTTGTTCATTTAAGACTGTGGCGTCACACTGAATTTACGTGGGGGCCGCCGGAGTTGGGGTCCGGGTTAGATTTGGGCCAAAACAGGTTCCAGTTCCAAAAATAACGATCTTAAATTTTGTTACTCCTAGAGTGATGGCATTTGTTCATTTAAGACTGTGGTCTCATGCTTAATTTACTTGGGGGCTGCTGGAGCTAGGGTCCAGTTGAGGTTGGGCTGAATCAGGTTGTCCAGAAAAGGCTCCGTCAAGGGGCGGGCAAGGTAACTTTTTTTTCTTCAACTGTCCCAGTTTAATGTGCAATCGCGCCTCCACTACACTAGGGGGCAGTCGCGTTGGCAGTGGAAGTGTTTTTTTGTTTTTTTTCAATCTATTTTCCATGTGCATTAAGCAGAGAATAGAAGCATTGAGTATGAAATGTAGACACAAGGAGTGGCGGGACCTAAAGTGACCCCACATGAAAAACACATTAATACAGATACAGAAAAAGGTGAAGAGAGACGGGGTAAACAGACCAACCAAAGTCTCTACCCTAACCCTAAAACCAGAAGGTTTGTTGTCGCGTACTTAGCACTTCACTGCCACCATGGAGGGAGACGGGCAAAGACCGGTGTGCTTGCTATCTTAAAAACGTTGGCAGCGGACAGCATGAAGCCAAATAAAATGAGCTGTCTTTTAAAGACTCAATCACGCTGATAGAACGTTTGAGTTTTTCTTCAGGGAAAATGCGCCATCCATTATTCGCACCGCTTATCCTCAGTAGGGTCGCGGGGGTGCTGGAGCCCATCCCAGTTGTCTTCGGGCAGTGGGCAGGGGACACCCCGAACTGGATGCAAGCCAATCGCAGGGCACACAGGGTCAGACAATTCACTTGCTCATTCACACCCAGGGACAATTTAGACCTGTCATGCATGTTTTTAGAATGTGAGAGGAAACCCACGTAAGCACGGGGAGAACATGCGAACTCTACACAAGAAGGCCGGATTTGATCCCATGGCCTCAGAACTGTGCCGCGGCCGTGCTAACCACTCACCCACCATGCTGCTTACCATCAATATTGAACAATCAATATTATGTGGTCATTTAAAACATTATATATTGATTTCTCGGGGGCGCTAGAGGATTTCTTCTTCAGAGGGGGTTGGGGGGGAAGGAGGGCATGGCAGACAATAGCAAAATAACCAATCAACAAAACATTTCATTTTTTTCTCCCTCATTTTTTGCAGTTGTATTATTTGTCGAGCGCCACACACAGACTGCTGTCACAGACTGAGGAGATCATTCCTTCCGCATGCCACGAGGCTCTTTAACTCCACCCGGGGGAGTAAAAGCCCACATTAAACCCCACATTTATATACTACCCGATTTTTATTACAGTGTGCATTTTATGTAGCACTGTTTAAATACTCTATATCAACACGTTACATTGGGTATGCATGTATTATTTTCCTTTTACTTTATTATTGTTTTATTTTAACACAAGGATACTGCTGGAAGAATGAATTTCCCTACGGGGATGAATAAAGTATCTATCTATGTACCTATCTTTATACAGTATCTCACTTGTGGCTTGCTTTTAAAAAAAAAATATATATATATATATTTTTGTATTCGAGAAACAAAATACTCCCGCACAAAACGAATAAATGCCTGCATGCACCCTTTGGCCCCAGGCCACACTTGTTCACAGCAGAAGTCACACAACATTTTTTTCTTTTTTTTTCGCGTGTGTCCTCAAGCAGAGAACATATTCGGATGTTTGGCTGGTGCTTTATTTGTGCCTGCCCTACAAATGTCCCTCGTCATTTCCCTTTTGTTATATTCTGCCCCCTGAAAAAAAACAAAACGCTTTGATTTATCGGCCCGGCTGAATTTGCAGACGCTAGGTGAGAAAAACAAAAAAAAATTGATCTAGTGGGTGAAGTTGCGGGGTAATAGCTGTGGAACTCCGAGTCTGGCCCGCTTCCCAAATGGACTGGAGCTATCGGTCGTGCGCTTGAGAGGTCGAAAACAAATCAAACGGAAAACGAGCTGGGTGAGGTTTAGCTCTGAGTGTGGGCAAACTTTTTGAATCGGGATAAACAAATTAAGCCGAGGGGCCGATACCGGGTATAGAATCTAATACCAGGGCAATACAAGAGGAAAAGAGATAATGGAGGCCTACCCAATTGAAATAAAGTACAGTGATACGATATTCGAACAACGCTTAAATCAAACAACTTGGAATTCAAACAAAAAAGTTGTTGACTATTTGATCAATTTATAGTTTCGTGGACACTGAAAATATGGAGAGAAGACATCAATGGCTTTTGAACTTGCAGGAAGAACAGGAGAGGACCCAAACCTCAGATAAGAAATTACAACCCGTCTTAAAAACCCTCCCTTGGGCCCTTTTTTTCTGTCACGGTTGCCATGGCGCCCAATTGGCCCCGCCCGTGTGGCACCAGCTGCGGCTTATTGACAGAATGGCTTTCCGTCTATTTAAGCTCAGTGCTCTCACTCTTCTTTTGTCAGTCTATCAATGAACTACTTCCCCGCAAGACCTGGGTTTTGACTCGGCCCTGTTTCTGTTGGCATTTCCTGTCTGGTATTGTTCCCGTTTATTTTGTTCTGTTTAATATCGGTTTCCAGTTTCATTCCCGTCTAGTTTGTACTGTTTAATTTCGATACCGTGTTTTGATATCATGCCTGTCTGTCCCATTGTTTAATATAGGTTTCCAGTTTCCTTCCCGTCTAGTTTGTACTGTTTGATTTCGATATCCTGTTTTGATATCAATCCTGTCTGTCCCGTCCTGTCCGGTATCGACCCCATCTGTCCGATATCTGCTCGGCCAATTGATATCGGTCTCGTCAGCTTCTGGCTTCCTATCATTCCACACCAGACTGCTGCCTAATGAGCATTACTCCCCATTTTCTGTAAAATAAAAGGTTTGTCTGAGAAACGTCACGCATTTGGGTCCTGTTCCGGTTTTTGAAAGCAGTAACAGGAAGGAAAACAGGGGACAAAAGTGGCCCCCCAAATTAGCCACATAGTGAAATGAAATGAAATGAAATGAAATGAAATGAAATGATCTGCATTTATATAGCGCTTTTCAAGTCAATGACTTCCCAAAGCGCTTTACATTGTGCTTCACATTTCCCAATAGCGGCCGTGATCTGTGCAGCCATGTAAGGCGCTAACCTGCTTATTGGGGGTATTGGGGGTTCAGTGTCTTACCCAAGGACACTTTGGCATGTAACACGGACAAGCCGGGATTCGAACTGGGATCCCTTAATCCTAAAACGATCGCTCTACCTCCTGAGCTACTGCCGCCCCGTAATTAGTAATTAGAAATACCACTTTACCATTATAATATTACCATCACAGTCCAGCAGACTCGATTAAAAAACCTCTAAGAGGCCCGCGCACGGTAGTTTGCCAGCCCGAGCTAGTCTGAGGCCTGTCCGACGGCAACGGACCCTCAAATCTTTGTTTGTTTTGGCCTGAAAGGGGAGCAAGCTGTTCTCTTTCAATTATTCAATATGTGAGGTTAGTGAAGGGAAAAAAAGCAAGAAGCACCCATCGGATAATGTGTTGTCCTTGGCAGAAGAAACACCCACGCAAATCTGTCACCAACGTCGTCTTCACGGATGCGATGCGGTCGTATGCGTTTTTTGACGGTAAGCCGATTAAATGCATGTGTGGTGCTTCACGTTTCAAGTGCTACAAATGCTTAAAGAATTAGAAGAACACTTGAAAATCATATAGGATCTAAACAGGGGGGGGAACATAATCTTGAATGTCCTCGGGGGTTCTCAAACCTTCAGCAGTATTGGTATTCTCCTCTTTATTCTCACAGCTCAGGACTGTAGACCTTGATTGTGAGTTTCCAAAGACCACCAGTATTGACCGCTATACCACTGGTGCACTGAGCTCTTAGGCAGTCTGCGGAAAAACCAGGTGGAGGAGCGCTGGAAAAAGTAGTTGAAGGTCCTAAAAGGAGGAACTCTAAGCAATGCCATGCCAAAATACATTTCAAATCCCAAAGTGGTTCCTGTGCTCACTCCTCAAGACTGCAGTCTTCAAATGGCAGCTAACATCGACCACCAGAAATGAGAACTACAACACTGGCACACTGACTACTTGGACCGTCCGATGAACAACCTGGTAGAGGAGTGCAGTCCAGTAAAACTAGAAAGGACAGTAGAAGGTCCTTAAATCGTCAGGAGGATTGTTATGTGTACCTTTGTCAAAACTAAGCACTGCCAGAACCTGATAAAAGGAACTCCAAATTATGTAGTAGGACCGTGCTCACTACCTAGGTTCCTAGGTCCTAGGATCATAGACCTCGATTGGCAATTGCTATAGACCACCAACATCAGGAACTACACCACTGGCGGGATGAGCCCTTGGTCTGTTAAAGGAACAACTGGGTGGCACCAAATGAATGAACACAGTCCAGGAGAACTAGGCAGGGTCTCAGTAGGTGTTTGAAGCCTCAGCTGGATCTGTTTCTGCTTCTTTGTGTAAAGACAAACTGAGCTCTTGGGCTGTCCAAGGGACAAGCTGGTGGCACCGGGTAGAGAAACCCAGTTCAGAAGAACTTGGCAGGGGATTTTAGCAAATGTGGGCTCATAATAGTAGCAAAACATTCATAAAAAATAGCAAATCATTCTCTCAACTGAAATAGTTTTTTAGTAGAATTGTGTTAGGGTCCCCAACCTTTTTGGGACTGGACAGAGTTGTGTGGTATTTGGATAGACCTGTGCCAAATTTTCCCCACTAATTCAATAGGACATTTGATGAGCAGACATTGTTGGGTCATTGTCATCTTATTTTCCACCTTCATGTCAGGTTAGTCTCTGTTTGTTTCTGGTTCCTTTGTTACTTTACTTCTTGCGTTTTCCAGTTCCAGGTTTCATTTTTGTTTCTGGTTTCTCGTTTCAGCATTCTGTTAGTTGCTTTGTGTCCACTTGTTTGTTTAGTTCTTTTGTCTTGGTTTTATAAGTAAATACCTTGTCATGATTGCCGATTCAGAGCACCTGTGACTGCTCAATTTGCGCCAACAGCCCTGAGAGCTGATTGGCTAATGGACTCTTTTTAAACCCCTGGCTTTCAAGAGATCCTTGTGCTAAACGTTGCTCCCAGCTCGGCAAGTTCTCACGTTCAGATTCTGTTCCTGCCCTGTTTTTCTCTCCTTGATACCTGTTGCCAACCTGTTTCCGGACCTAAATCTGCCCCGTTCTGCCTTCCCGATATCCGACCTGTTTTACCCCGCTACCTGCCTGACACCTGTTGCCGACCTTGTTTCCGAACTTGACACCGCCCTTGCTCTCCCGTCCTGGCTAACGACTTGTATTTCCTGCCAATCTTCGACCATCCTCGCTCGACACGGAAGTGCCACTTCCGCGTTCCCCCCACCTGCTACCCGTGTCTGTCGATACACGGATCGTGGAAGCAAGCCCTTCTCTTCCTCTTATCCATAAAACTGAGTAAACGAACGCTACTGGGTCCTGTCTCCGTGCCTGGCGACGTGACATGCCTTGTTTTGAGGATCCCCGTTTCTAGTTCCTGCCTGACCCAAATTAGTCCATCATCCCCAAAAACGTCACAGATTTGGTATGTATACCAAAAAAAAAGTTTAAAAACTTATGTAGCAAAAACAATTGCTTGTACAGTAAAAACTATTCAATCAAGATTATTTCAGGGGATGTGGAAAACTGGATTGGCCCACTGCCTTGACTTTGACATACGTGTATTAGACCATTTACCTTTTCTAAAGAAAGAATGTGGCTATAGCTCCATTATTCCCACCAAGTGACCTGAATGACCTCAACAAATTCTTTGGAAGGTTCGAGGCACAAAACGGCACCCCTGCAGCGAAAGCGGTTCCAAATCAGGACGAAAGAGCACTCCACCTGGACTCATCTGACGTGAGGAAGACCCTGAGAAGGGTCAACACAAGGAAGGCTCCAGGCCCGGACAACATTCCGGGGCGGGTACTTAGGGAGTGCGCCGATCAGCTGGCTTGTGTACTAACAGACATTTTCAACACCTCGCTAGACCAAGCCAAAGTACCATCATGCTTCAAATTTGCCAACATCATCCCAGTGCCAAAGAAACCCCAGATCTTATCACTCAACGATTACCGGCCCGTTGCACTGACTCCTATCATAATGAAGTGCTTTGAGAGACTGGTTAAAGAGCACATCACCTCCAGTCTCCCCTCCTCATTCGACCCCTTTCAGTTTGCCTACAGGACAAACCGCTCCACCAGGGATGCCATCTCCTCTGCGCTTCATCTGAGCCTGACACATCTAGAGGAGAAGAACACCCATGTGCGGATGCTGTTCCTGGACTCCAGTTCAGCATTCAACACCATCATCCCACAACATCTGGTAGACAAAATGAGACTCCTGGGTTTCAACACCCCCCTGCGGAACTGGCTGCTGGACTTCCTCTGTGACAGACCCCAATCAGTGCGGATAGGTCAGAACAGTTCAGATGTCATCTACCTCAGCACGGGCTCCCCCCAAGGCTGCGTCCTAAGCCCCTTGCTGTTCACCTTGATGACACACGACTGCGTCCCTAGGTCCGCCACAAACCACATCGTGAAGTATGCTGACGACACAACAGTGGTGGGCCTCATCAGGGATGACAACGACCTGGCCTACAGAGAGGAGGTGGAGCAGTTGGTGGGCTGGTGCAGGGACAACAGCCTGGTCCTGAATGTCGACAAAACTAAAGAGATCATTGTCGACTTTAGGAAAAACCAGCCCAACCATGCCCCACTTTGCATCAACAACAAGGCTGTGGAGGTTGTCAGCAGTATCAAGTTCCTAGGGGTGCACATTACAAACAAACTCACCTGGTCCGTGAACACTGCATCACTGGTTAAGAGGGCACAGCAGCGCCTGTACTTCCTGCGGAGGATGAGGAGAGCCCACCTGCCCCCACCCTCCCTCATTACATTCTACAGGGGCACCATAGAGAGTATCCTGACCAGCTGTATCTCTGTATGGTGTGGAGGCTGCAGCGCTACCGACTGGGGTAGTGTGAGGAGGGTAACGAGGACAGCAGAGAAAATAATCGGGACTACACTTCCCTCCATTCAGGACATTGGCCAGAAGCACTGCCTATCCCATGCTAAAAACATTACCGGGGACCCCTCTCACCCCCATCATGGACTGTTCACTCTGCTAGCCTCTGGGAAGAGGTACTGCAGTGTGCGGTGCAGGACCACCAGGCTCCGCAATAGTCTAGTCCCCCTGGCCATTAGACTGTTAAATGGTCAATCTAACAAATAGTTAACTTAAATCTAAACGGCTGCTAATCTGACTTTTTGCACTACTGGCAGTTTTTTTTTATAGCTTGCCACTCCTTGCACATTGCTCTCTGCACTATTGTAATTACAGCGTTATTGTTACAGTGTTAATGTTACTGTGTACCTGACTTGTTAACCTGACTGCCCATTTTGCACATCTGGTTAGCTACTCTTCTTGCACTATCGGCACTATGGTAAAATACTATACGTAGCCAAAATACAATACAACATTATTTATATCTGTACATTCAAGGAAACTGTGGGGGTCAGATGCATCGACTTTTCGTTCTGTATACACGTGTACTAGAATGACAATAAAGTAGATCTGAATCTGAATCTGAATCTGAAGTGCGTATACTTTCCCAAGCACTCGTGTCTCAGCTCTCCACTGAAGACAAAGTAGCCATTAGAATCTATTTTTGTACCACGTTATCATCTTCTCCGCCACCCACTCTTCAAACCCGCATTAGAAGACAAAGCACCGAACTGGACGTTGGTAATCGCCGAATCCCTACAATTTGAAATATGCCAAAATCCCGTATTCACCCTTGAATTGGGGGGCGGGGATTGAGTAGTCTGATTCAAAAAAAGTTTTCTGTCACAGGCTCTGCACTCCAGGATCGCTTGCCCCGATCTAAACCCCTTAAGTCACGCTGCGGTGCATTTAAAATGCTACTTCTTTCCGTCACATCAAGTTTACTGTAAAGTCTCTCATATTGAAAAAAAGTTTTCTTCGGAACACTTAGTTATGCATCACATCTCGCAATGACTTTTTTTCAGTTTGTTTTGCTGTGTGGCAAAAACACCGAATTCTTTGGTCTTTCTTCTGTCTGCTATCGAAAGTCTTACAATCTGTTCCCATAACACACTCCCCCATTGTGCTATCTGCTATTTCCGCGTTTGATCATTTCTTCGCTCGCACTGTTGGAAATAACTAGTATGACCTTTTGTACTCAAACTCACCCACACACACACTCTAGCTGACTTGCCTCAACACCAAAATTTAGTAGGACGCGATTAAATTATGCAGTTTTTTGGATGTTAAATTTCAATAATTTAGTGCAAAAATTTGATTGTCTTTTTCCTATTTGGCTAAATCAGTTTCTAGCTTGCTATCCATTTGGTGTGCTAATTGGTTAGTAAACTATACATGTGTAGAGCTAGCTACCTAGTTAGTCAGCGAGCTTTCGGTCCATCCATCGCGCTGGCCTACACTCTAACTTGCTAACAGGTAAGGTAACGAGCAAACTATCCATACATCTATGCATCCATTGATCCATCTATCAAGCTCACTATCTAATTTGCTATTTATTGTAACAGATTTTCAGCTGAAATGACAAGCTACATTATTATAAAATTAGCTAGCTATTCTTCCATACAACCATCAGTCCCTCGGTCTGGCTAGCTGACTATGTATCTGCTACCGAGCTAGCTTACTTGCAAACATTCTATCCTTCATCCTAGCTCTCAAGCTGGTTTGCGATCCATCTGTTGTGATAGCTGTTTAGTTAAATGGCTATCTAGATTATTATATAGCTTGCTAGCTGTCATCCATCCTACTAGCTAGGTTCCTATCTACAGTATATTTTGTGATAAATGATTATCTGGATCGTCATACAGCTAGCTAGCTGGTCATCCATCCATTCACGTTACTAGCTTGTTTTCTATCTATCTTTTGTGATAGACATTTAGCTAAACCGCAATGTAGATTATTTTATAGCTAGTTATATGGCTGTTTGGTCATTTATCCACCCATCCAACCTTCCACCCATCCATCCCCCTAGCTAGTATACTAGCTATCTGTTGAGATAGTTAATTAGCTAAATGGCGAGCTAGGGCTAGATATAGATAGCTAGCTTGCAACCCAGCTTCATACATCCATCTTCCTAGCTAGTTTACAATTGGTATTTTGTGACATTTGTTTAGCTAAATGCTTTCCAGAGAATTATATAGCTAGTTAGTTGGCCATCCATCCATCCATCCATCTAGCTCACTTTATTTATTTGCTTCATATCCATTGAGCTAGCCAGCTAGCTAAATGTATAGCTATTTTTTTTATATATCAAACAAGCTATCTGTCCATCCATCCATTCATCCCAGTTTATTTTTTTTTGCTTTACATCCATTGTGCTAGCCAGCTAGCTGAAAATATTTTTATATATCTAACCAGCTATCTGTTCATTTATCCATCCCTCCACCCATCCATCCATTCATCCATCTGGCTACTCTGTTTTCCAATTTGTTATCTATCCATTGTGCTGGTTGTCTAGCTAAATGGCTAGCTATATTTGTATATATCTATCCGTCAATCCGTCCATCCGTCCGCCCACCAACCTTTTCATTTTTTTCCCCTCCAATCCCGCACTTCATTACGGGAATGACGCCGCGCTCGTCTTTTCCCTGATGTGTCTCATCGTGGTCTGCAGGCTCACAAATGACAAACGTCAGCCTCAATAACGAGGTGCATCATTTTGCCGGGGCCCAGGGAGGGCCGCATCATTCGTGTCACTCCAACTAGGCTATTTTTATCTCTCGGTATGCGTCAAGACAATGGAAAATGCCTTTTAATCAATACAAAATTGATTTGTGTTACTTTAGAGATGAGCTTATATTTTGTTTTTGAAATTGAAAAAATTGCAGCTGTCCATTTCTGATTTCTTGGTTTCATGTCTTGGTGACCAAACTTTGACATCTAACCTCTGTGGCTGTTTTTGTTCTAAGGATTGTATGAATGTGTGTGACAAGTTAGCTAAAATATTGATTGGTAAAAATCTAAAACACGTTCAATGTTTTCCATTGTTTTTATTTTCAAAAATCATAGAAAACCGCAATAACCCGAGCAAATTTGAGAACCAGTCCGTGGTCGGTCCAGTTGTTTGTCTCTTACGTTTTTATAACTACGATCAAAAATTATTAAGTACGTTTTCATGCAGGAAATACTCTGATGGAGATGAGAATATTGCCGCTTTCCGTACAAAAAAAATCAGAATATGCTCGTATTCTGACTGCAAATAGTCTGGTTTAAAGTGTTGGGTTAGTCTTTTAATTTCCGGATTACTTGTCCAAATCCTTGTGCTCCATTTCTTCTTCTGATATCATTCTTCTTTGTTGGTGCCGCAAATAACTATGGACTTTTAGTACAGACTCAAATAATACACGCCAACTTTGGCTAAACAAGCCTCAAGAGAAGTTATCAATTACTCCATTTCCATTTTCTGCCACCATGGTAATAATGCTACAGTCCATAAATGGCAAACCAAACAGTTGCATCCAACCATATGTAATGTGAGTCTTCTTCTAGGTAAATGGGAAATATTTCATTTTTGTAATGACATTGCTTGAGCATGTATACAGGATTATTCAATTATCTGTATCACTCCAATTAGCGCCCAGAAAATATAAGGCAGTTTTAGTGTACCAGTTCTCTTAAATTGACAACTAAATTACGCAACATACGTTAAAATCCGAAGAAATATTTACTAGAAAAATGCGATACGGAAGCGAGAGTCAAACGGTGACATGTCAAGGGAACACTGCATATATTTTCTTCTAGCCCGATCACTTGTGCTCTATATTTATTTCAATATGTTTCTTCTTTGGTAGTGCTGCAAAGAACTTTGGACTTGTGGTACAAAAATGAATGAGACACGGTAAAACTGGCTAACTCGGTAACTTGCTAAACAAGCCCGATGCGAATTGGTTGATTTGTCCAAGTCATTTTATTGATTAAATGTGCTACAGTCTTTACATAGAAGATGAACCAGTTGTATTCATTTGCATGTAGTGTAAGTCTATTCTTCTGAAAAGCCATAAAAACACAACGTTTGAAAACAGACAGAACAATAGTTCAGTTATTCCTATGATGACTATTATTTCAATTATTTTTATCACTACTACTTATTTGATATTATTATTTTAATTATTTTGATAGCAAAATAATTGGTGGTAGACTCATTTTCCAGAATATAAATACAAATTCAAAACTGATGTACAGGTCAAACATACGTAACATATACGGTATATATATATATTTTTTGCAAGCAGAAAGCTTCTGCTGTTGCTTGTATAAATATGCTCGCTCTCGCCAGCATCTGACAGAAGCAGTGATCCGCAAGAAGCAGATTGGAGGGAGAAAAATGGAAATGTGAGCAGTCTGGACTCTCATCTCACGCGAACAGCTACATAGATTTAAACCGGAACCGCGATACAACAAGAGCTGGTTTATTACGAGTCCTTGTGTGCTCGTATAATCTTACAATGAAACCAGAACGTACATGGGTTCCAACCTTCTTGGTAATGAGCTAGTAGAGTGCAGCCCGTTACCAGCCGGGGGGCAAAGTCCACTAGTGAGTCAGTCAAAGTGTAACAGGCGAAGCAGTCCGACGTATGTCACATGTGCTGCGGGACACGCTAATAATAGGACTCGTTTGTTGGCGGTATCGAAATATAACGTGCCACGGGGTGGCTTGACCTCTGTTGAACGAGTTCAAAAGCTTACACCAGTAACTGTATGGATATGATTGTGGCATTCCCGGCAAGGGAACAAAAAATCAAATTGTACTTGGCTTTCCAAAAGCATAGAGTTACACTATTAATGGATGGATACGACTGTGGTATTTTCAGCATAGGTAAAAACAAAAGATATATTTCATGGGGAAATCAACCTTTTTACTCCAATATATTCCTGTCTTCTTACAAGTTGTGCTTGTACATGGCTTGCCAAAGGCATTGACTTACACGATACATAGATGGATACAACTTTGGAATTTTCTGCAAGGGAACGGAAATGGAAATGTCCTGAATAAATCAATCATCTCGCTCCAAAAGTGTGCTTTATTGCTGCGTCCTGTGTGTTAACAAGTTGTGCTCGTACATGGCACAGACCAATGTTTTTCAACCAGTCACACACTGCTAATTTTAAGAATGTTGTTTTTTTTTTTTGTTGAGAAAAACAAAGACGAAAAAAAACCCCACAGTGAACTTTGAAAAACTAGTTAAAAATATACTAAAATCCTGAATTACTCCGAAAAAAATAACCTTTATTACCCTCTGAGCAACATCAGCCCCAAATGATAAAAAACATCTTTATTTTGTCAAGATTCAAGTTTGTTTATGTTGTCGTCAACATTAAATGCCAATTATATTTTCTTTGCAAAACGGATATAATAAAATATATATATATATATCCAAAAAGGAAATGCGATGTACATAAATGAACATATTTCCCCCCCCAAGATAGTTCTGTGTTGTATACGTACATCAAGGTGTGGCTGAGTAGTAAAGTGCATCGTGCTGTAGCTCATAGTCTATAGGTCAACATAACAAATTAAACTAAACATAATACAACATAAGTAAACAAATTAATCAATAAAGCTGGTGCTGGTATTTAATTTTCAAACATTTGTGACGGACATGTGTCTTGAGGAAAATTTAATGATAAAAAGTGTGAGAAAAACATATTTACCCTCTTGTTGCTGCAAGGGTGACGGTGACCCTGTTTTACGAGCGCTATTTAAAGACAAAATTCAAACTGTTCCAGGAAGTAGAGGGGTTCGGGCTTTGCAGTGATATAAAAATAAATCAAATTGAATCAAAGTAGCTCTCCAAAAAACCCACAAGATGGCAACAACCCCCTACAGTTGAATCTCACAGGCATCCACATGTGGCAACAGACCAATCACAGACCAGAAATGACACAGACGGGACCTAATAAGTACTGCACTTTGTAAAGCATTTTTCGTCATCTGTGAGCAATAAAAAACAACATTTGATTCCTTCGAACATTACTCTATAGTTTGCCAAAGCAGCGATAAAATTGGGTACTGATGGGTAATTTATGATTTGGGTCTTTGTCGCTAAGAATTGCTTCACCATCTACCACACAGGCCCACAAAATGCCTGATCATGGTGAAAAATAGTTTACAAGATATGGACAACTGCGAGAGCAAGACTCAAAAACTTTTTATTGTATATATGTATAATGATTCATATTTCTATTTTATGTTGTTTTATAATGTGTTCATGTTCAGTTCTAGTCTTTATTATAATTCTAGAAATTCTAAATCCTTTTTTGTTTTGTTTTTAATTTTCAACTGTTTTTCCATTGTCTTAACATGTATCTATGGTAAGATATTGCTAGATATTAAAAAGTGTGGGTTGTTCTGGATGGAAAAGGACCAAAAGTAATCACTCATAACACTCTGACATTTTCATGGCCATAATGACTAAAATATTCCAAGCAGCCTGTATATTTTTTTCACCAAATATATTTCCCAACACTTAATCGCATGCAAATACGGAACACACCACATGAAGTCGCGAGGAACAAAAAGGATTTAGATCATGGCCTTTGATTTTCTATGCGCGCTTGTTCCGTGTTTAGCAATGCAAAAAACATCTCATTCTCAATCTCAGCGGGGGCAAGAAAAGCATAATAGATGAGCGTTTGCCGTTTTCAAACCCGTTCAGATTCGATAATTGCGCGTGTTTTCCACTCATTGACTCGCGTTTATACGGCTGGCGGGTTCCATAAATTCAAACGCCGCACTCGGCTAGCTTTAATAAGTCGGCTCTTTTTTAAGAGTCATCATTAGCCGATTGTTTTGAGCGAAAGCATAAGGTCACCTTTGATGCCTCCGTGGACCGAGGCTAAGGAGACTTAATTATGGATGGGCCGCGATGAACATTTATCATATTTCAAATCCAATATTATGACATATTTTTAAGAGCATTAATTTAGATTAATGGGGAGATGTGGCTGCGCGCAGCGTAACCCTTTTACAGACCGCGTAGTAGGAACGTCATTTCAGTTCTTTCAGAAATTAAAATTTAACGCACTCATAAACGTAATCCTAAACTGAAAAAGTCATATTTATTTAGTGAGCCGCACTCTAATTATCTTGACCTTGAGTTGATTAAAAACAGACGCACAGTGGTCCCTCTACATAGCTTGTGTCTAGAGATAGATAGATAGAGAGCGAGATAGATAGATAGAGATAGATAGAGAGCGAGATAGATAGATAGAGAGCGAGATAGATAGATAGATAGATAGTGAGATAGATAGTGAGATAGATATATAGATAGATAGCGAGATAGAGATAGCGAGATAGATAGATAGATGGATAGCAAGATAGAGATAGATAGATATAGATAGATAGAGATAGATAGATAGAGATAGATAGATAGCTAGAGAGCGAGATGGATAGAGATAGATAGATAGAGAGCGAGATGGATAGAGATAGATATAGATAGATCGAGAGCGAGATAGATAGTGCTAGAGATAGATCGAGAGCGAGATAGTGCTAGAGATAGATCGAGAGCGAGATAGATAGAGATAGATAAAGATAGAAAGATAGAGAGCGAGATAGATAGAGATAGATTGATAGAGAGCGAGATAGATAGAGATAGATAGATAGAGATAGATAGATAGAGATAGATAGCGAGATAGATATAGAGATAGATAGCGAGATAGATTTAGACAGAGAGCGAGATAGATAGAGAGCTATATATAGCTAGAGAAATAGATATAGATAGAGAGATAGATAGAGATAGAGAGATAAAGAGATAGATAAATACTTTATTCATCCCCATAAGGAAATTCACACTTCCAGCAGTCTCCTTTGTTGTTTATTAACAGATTAACAGGATGCCTTCAGGGTGCTCCTATCAAGAATTTTGATGTAACTTGAACACATTTTCCCATTAACTACTGTTAAAAGAAAATAACTCTGAAATTGTTTAATTGATGTTGAAAATGTCAGGAAAAAATGTTAAAACGTCATATCGTCACGTCATATTGTCAAATATAAAAAAAATGTGAATATGCTTGATGGCTGTGTTTTGCTGCTGTTGGTGTCGGTGGATTTGTTCAGACCGAGGACAATCGACTTTGGCCTGGACGGATCTATTGACACTAACAAAGATGTTATATAATGAAATTGTGAATATGTTTGATTTTCGAGAAGGTTTGTTCAAACCTCACTTTGTGTTTGCTGTTAAAAACGTAATATTGGAATATAATATTGTGAATGTGCTTAATTGCTGTTGAGATTGTCATGATTGTTTTCTGTTTTTAGTGTCAATAAATTTGTTCAAACCAAAAAAATTAGAAATAAACAAAATCCGATTAATTTGTTCCGGGCCTCCCAAAACCATCCTAGTTAATCCTTAATAGATGTAAAATACTGATATGTCTCTTGTGAACGTAACAGCTCTATGAGCCGACTCTTTGAAATAATCGAGCAGGAGTCGGCTCCCTGCCAAACGAGCCAGCTCCCTTTGAGATAATTTGTTTCCTCTTGAAGGCACACACACCTACTAACAATCATAATCTGAAAACGTAATACTTATTTGATGAAGAAAACTCTAATTTACTTGACTTTGATTAAAAACGGACATAAAATGGGCTGTTAGTGAGTTCTGTGATCAAGCTTATATCTAGAATTTTTTGTAACCTGAACGGATTTTCCTGATAAGAATGAACATTGAAGGATTTTATACATTTAACTATAAAGTATTTTATACGATTGAATACAAGTTAGATTTATTGAGTTTAATGCAAGATATTCACTGACAGTTTTTCTTCAAGGTACATTAGAAGGTTAGGCTGTGTGGAATGCATCAGACGTTTTTTCTGATAACAAAATTCCTGTGAGTGCTGACAGAGAAGGCCAGACGCACAAGGACAGACATCACGCCACCCTTTGGGGAGGAAGTGGTGAAGCCCAGGGGGGCTTCCCTGGCACGCCCATGGGACGAGCCGGCGCACCAGCTTGCGGAAAAACGTGGGCCAAGAGAAGAAAGCAAGAGAATGAGAGAGGAGGCTTGACAGAGACTCTGACGACACTAATGCGACAAATTCGGCTAATTCAGCCATATTCGATGGAGTTCACTTAGTTAAATTGTTTGAGAAATTAAATCCGCCCCCGTGTGGAAATGCTGGTCTTCTGTCCATCTTTTCCATCAAGAAACGAGCGCGCATTGTTAGGTAAGTGTAGGTTGTGTTTAGTTAATGGAGTTAGATAACTAATTTGAACAATTTGGAAAAACGGTACATTTTAATATTTAAAACCTAACAACATAAAACCAATTAATCCATGTCCGGCCTTCTAAAAGCCTCCAAGCTATCCCTATATAGCTATAAAACAGAGATGTATCGTTCGTAAACATAAAGGCTTTATGAGTGGCTTTTTGAAGAGAACGACAGGAGTCGATTCCCTTCCAATAAAGAACTCCTTTATTTTTTCTTGAATGTGCATGCAACCATAAACGTAATCCAAAACGGAACATTTTCTCGTAAACATTGTAATTCAATAAAAAAATTGAAATTAGTAAAACTAATTTCTGGCAGATGTTTGTTTACCCAGCGCTACAGTTAGCGACTACTGTTATCGACACAGCTGCTAGCATTGAAAATAGATGTTTTCATTGTTAAATTTTCCCAATTGTTTGTCATTGTCATTAGGTGACCAATGTCATGTCCAGCATGGTCGGCGTGGCGACCGTCTGGCCACGCCCCCTTGGCACCGGCTGTTGCAGATTTCCTAATTTGCATGTGTGGTTCTTAAGGGCGGGTTTTGGGGATTGCCGGGTGCGGGTTCATTGCATTACTTTTCATTATTCTGTTCTGTTTGACTTAAGGAAACCTGTACTTGCCCGTTCGGAGTAAAAGCCTGTTTTGTGAGTATTCCTAGTCTGAGTTCCCGTTTGCCTGTAAGCCTGTTTTTGTCCCTGAGTGTTGGACGACTTATTTCCTTAATAAAAGTAACTGATCGTTAACGCGAATGAGTTCACCCTTCCTGCCTCCGATCTGGTCCGGTCCCGTGACAACCAAACCTAATCCCTAATGCCGAGCGGTACCAATGTTGTAAGTCTTATTTTATGAATCAACCAAGGATTGTACCGGTAATATCCCAGTCCCAGGGCGAGCCACCGAGCTAGTAGCATTGACAATGGACATGGCGGATGCTCCCATTAGTAGCCAGCATCACGGTCATTTTTACATATTACAACACAACTTTATTGATGCACAAGTGGAGAAGAAGCACAGAGACCGTTTAGTCAATCAGTATGCAGAATACGAAGCACAATGCGATTCAATGACACAGCAACATAGCGAGGCTTCACTTTACTCTGCACTCTAATTGACCTTGAGTTGATGAAAAACACACGCACATACCAAAAAAGAAACGAATACAACATATTCGAATAAATAAGAAAAAACCTGGATGCATATTTGTAAAGAAAATCACTTGACTCAAATGCTAATGTGTTTTACTTGAAGCACGCAGCAGGCAGATTACCCGACGTAAAGAATTCCCGCATTATTCTTATGCATTTTGCAGCTGTCAGGCAGCCGGCACGGCCACATGGAGGTGGGCGGTCCTGTCGTGCTGCTACAGCGGCGTATAAATATCGGATGCTTATTAGGTGTGATTGTGAAGAACGAAGAAGAAAGATCTTTTCTTTCTTTGCGTGGTTGTTTATATCGTTTATATCCAAGTTGAATCACGGTAAAGGCTGGAGAGACGGGCAGTTCCTTTGAAGTTATTGATACAGAATATTCTGGGCATAAATGAGCAACAGAACAATGGCTGTGGGAAAGTGCAAAAACTAAAATGGCTGATAATCTCTTTTATACTAGAAGGGTGATCTGGAAAACCAATTCCTAAGGAAATCCAAACTTTAAGTACTTTTTGGCTCAAACATGATTGATTATTCAAAGCCACATTAGGCTACAAAACACACGGTTCACCAAAACATCAAGAGTTATGTGATCATTACAGAATTAAATCAGGTTAGAATCAAACCATATTATGAAGTTATACATATGGCTAAATATAAAATGATGATCCTGGCTAACTATAAAAAAATAACATGTTTTAATATTTAGACGATAACTGCATAAGGATTAATGAGAATGTAATCTATGTTCAATCGTGCCTGCTGTAAAAACTAAACATATCTGTAATTCATGTAAGATTTGGTTTCATAAAAACATTGGTCAAAGTCATAAAAATGCTGGTTTGCTATCAGTTTGCTTCAAGGCATTATGAAAATGATGGTGTAGCATTGGTTGAATTGCCTCCCACAATGCCTTTCTCTCTTAGAACAATTATTAAGAGCAAGGAGGAGATTTTAACAAGATCTGACAGGCCGTCATCCTGCAGAGGGCGCCAAAAGGCAGAAAGGCCGGCCCACACACCTGTTCCTCATTCTTCGCACCTGATCAGTATTTAAGAACTGTGCCACCAGCATAGGATGCCCATGTCCCTCACTTCCGTGTTCTTTCAATTTTTACATTAAGTTGGTTTTTCATTTCTTTTTTTTTTTTTTTGGTTACTTAGTTGTTCTGTGACCCTTTGTTTGTTTTTTACTTCTGTTTGTTGGGAAATACCATATTTTTGAGGAGCACAGATGCCTCTATGGCGGCTTCTCTACACTACGGTCCACTCAAAGACTGTAACATGATTAAAGCAACAAAGTCTCCTTAGGGCACGACAATCCTTGCAAGTGGACGTTTCAAAAGAATCTTATTATATTCTGCTATAGCCTCCCTCCTCTGCTTCCACCTGCTACTCCACTTGACCAGCTCAAGTACATTTTACACCAGGTCAAATGATTATTATTTTTTTTTTCTTATCTGGAGTAACAGGGGTTTCAAACGTTTTACAGAAAAATCCATCCTCCGCGCTATACAGCAATTTTACTTTACAATTCCTACCTCACAACGGATTATTGCTAGGTCTATTGTACCAAAAAAGAAATTCACAGATTAATTTGAAAATCAAGTTGTTTGTTGATTTGGATAACTGTCATTGATGATAAATAGATAACTATAAAGCAAAGTTTATTGGCCATCATTGTACTTTCGAAATAAGAATCAGTGACTGAAAATTGACTCATGTCACTATGGGTAAATACAATTTCATTTTTTCTTTACATGTATATTTATTAAAGACAATGACTCAATCGCCTCTGCTGACAGCACAGTCTTTAAATTCTGGTTACAGTCAGGTTCAGGTAATAAGGAAAATGTATGTGAAATGGACAGTCAGCCTGCTGGGCTTTGTAAAGATTTAACTAGTTGGCGATACTGTATTTTTGCACTGTATTTATTGGCTATAAGTCCCAAGACTTGTTAACTGCTGTTAAAAGTGTGGATAAAAATTGTTCAAACCTCATATTGTTAGAATATGATGTCATGAAATTGTGAATGTATTTAATTGCTGTTAAAAGTATCGATACAAACTCATATTGTTGGGATATGATATCACGAAATTGTGTGTTTAATTGCTGTTAAAATTGTCGAGAAAAATTGTTCAAACCTCAAATTGTTTATTTCCTGTTAATAGTGTCAATAAAATTGTTCAAACCAAAAAGAAGTGAAGAAGCAAAAAAACATGATAATCATGGAGATTAAGCTTGCGGTGTTCAAGAAATGTGTAGAAGACACAAAAATCTTAACCCTTGTTAAGTAAATCCGCCGTCGATTTCTCCTCTGACCTCTACATCTACCCGCTACTCCACTTGACCAGCTTAAGTCATATCGTACCAAGGGTAGATACAATTCCATTTTTCTTTAACATGTACATTTATTTATAAAGTAATTAAATCTTATGCATGTATATGACATATATGAGGTACTTACTATGTTTTATTTTGTTACATTAATGTTTTTCTTGGGTACTGGGGGTTCAGAAGGCATTAGCTTAATACCATAGGTTTCTATACCCCGCTATACAGCTATTTCACTTAGCGTTTTGGAATAATGTCATATCGCGGGGGCGCACGCTACAAAGTTTGTTTACAACAATTCCGACGTGTTAACGTTCCTCTTGCCAAGCGTCAAAGCGATCTCTCACTCTCCCTTGTTTCTCGAAATCGTCACCTCCGATTAGAGAAGAAAACTGCTATTATTGCACTCGGCTAACTGTGGAGACAAGTTCAATGCAGCCAAGTTTTTGAACACCGTCGAACTGAAGCTTCGCCAATGCCGTCGAAATGAAGCTTCGCCAAGACGGCCTTGAGGAAGGGAGAAGTCGCACTGCTCAACGGCGTCAAGGACCTGATAAATAACAATAGCCGATAGCTGCATGGGAGTGCTGCAGGCGATTCTCATAAAAGACAGGAAGCGGTTCCTGAACAACTAAGCAGTTTCCATCCTTTTCCATTAATTGTATTGAAGATTTTGATTTAACAATAAAAGCCCTGTTAATTGAGAAGCTTCCGTGAAGGATTGATAAGTGTAATAAATCCACAGAATTGGTGTGAACACACATAAACTATACTAGAGTTTATATTTGAATACCCCCCAGCAATTCCTTTTAAAAATATTTTAGAGCTATCGACTTAGAAACTAAATTATCTAATCCTAATCAATATCAGAGGAAGTCATGCTGTTGATGCTAACGCAGGTGAAATACTCATTAGGCACAAATATTATAGACATAGTAATTTACATAAAATAGGAATAAAAACTATGAATTTAAAGATCAGAAAATCACGTTTACTTCTATATCCATTTTAGGAAAACATGCTTTAAATACTCAATTAGCGCTATTGACAGCTATAGCTGTCAGTGACATTAAACGAATCAATTACCTAAATCCGTCAACGGCAGTGGAGGACTTAATTCCCATTTTCTGAAAAGAAACTAGTGATGAATCAAAATAATTTCAATAGCCTTTCATTCTATGTCAATTAAAGAAAAAAGGCTATAAATACTCAATCACTGCCATTGCCGTCCATAGCTGTCATTGCCAATGAACGAATGAATCCAAACGATGTATGAACCCTTCAATGGCTGCGAATGAATCAATTCCCATTTCCTGATCAAGAACCATAATCTATGAATTGATAAAACAGAAATCACCTTCGATTTGATGACAATTTAAGGGGAAGATGCTATATTCACTAAACTATTGCTTACGACTTCCATAACCATCAGTGGCATTTAATGACTCATTACCAATGATGTCTGTATCCTTCCATGGCAGCGAATTAATCAAATCCCATTTCCTGATCAGGAACCAAAATCTATAAATTGAAAGAACAGAAATCCCCTTTCCTTTGATGCCAGTTTAAGGGGAAAATGCTGTATTCACTTAACCACTGCTAATGACGTCCATAACCGCCAATGGCAATGAACGAATCAATACCAATGACTTCTATGTCCGTTATTGGTGGTCCATGACTAAATTCTTATTTTCTGATTAGGAAAATTAACTCACATCAGGTAAATGATTTTTAGAACAGAAACATAAAGAACAGAAACATCCTCGAATTATATGTCCGTTAAAGGAAAACATGCTATGAATACTCAATTATTGCTGTTGACGGCTATAGCTGTCAGTGACATTGAGCAATCAATTCTCTAAATCCGTTAAAGGCTGGGAATGACTCAATCCCCATTTATTTGATAAGAAACTAGAAATGATAAATTAAAAGAATCAACATTTCCTTAAATTTCATGTCAGTTTAAGTGAAAATTGCTAAAAATACTCAATTACTTCAATCGACGGCTATAGCTGTCCGTGGTATTGAACAAATCAATCCCAATAATGTCTTCATCTTTCAATGGCAGTGAATGAGTAAGGGAAAAACGTTTCCTGCATTAAAAAGCTCTGTATTATATTCAACCGTATAAAACAATCTCTGTCGCCGCCATTCACGTGCTAGACGAATCAAAGGGACAAAAATCAAAGACACGGCTATGAAAGGTTCCGTAAAGTTCCCTAAATTACATAATAATGTCATTGTTGCAAACAAAGGCGCCTTTGAGCGTGCAGAATCAAAGCTAAACTCGTGACAGAAGTGAAAACGGAATTCAACACGGCCACCGTAATTGACTCGGAACGCAGAAGACGAGGAAACTTGAGAAATAATCAAAGAGATGGACGTTTAAAAAGGAGAAACCTTGCCAAAGTCCACATAATTCCGACAAATCAACGAACCCGAATATCAAACGGATGTTCAGTTCCACTTTTTGCATCGTATTTATGACAGTTACTATTTATAACTGCTATTTAGGTTGTGGCCTCATATCCCGTGGTGTGTCTTGGGCAAGTACAGCCTGGTGGCGCCCATCCCTCTTAGGCCAACATATGTTTCCTCCTGTTCTTGAATTGGACACCTGTTGCTTGGAAGGTGAATGTGATATACACAAAATGTATGACCAAATTCAACAAAGTACTATACTTGTTTGCCCTGCTGTTTACACCTTGCGCTTGTAATCTGCTTGCAAGAAACATGGTCGTACAATATATATAGATGGACACGACTGTGCCATTTGGGCATACTTTGAAATAACAACTTCCGGGAGAAGTCAACCAATTCACGAGGCTTTTGTGGCAAGTAAACCAGAGTTTGAGTATAATATTTGTCTCTATATTTATGTCTTTTTAATTTTTTTGTTTTATCATTTTAATTTATTTTATATGTGTATTTGAATTTGCTTTAAATGAAACAAATGGAAGTAAAAAAAACAAATAAACATGTTCCCTTCTTACCTTGATTTTTGTATTTTTAAAATCCTTGCATTTATTTTTTTTCTTTTATGAGGGGTTTATTTTATTTATTTCATCCATATTTGTTTTAAATGAACAAAGGAATTCAATTGATTTTTTTTTTAAATGTCATGATGCTCGCTCCTTTGGTGCCAACTGCCTCGGACTCCGATTGGCTTTAAGCATTTTATGTGACATTGTCTAATAGCAGATAGGCATCTTGGAGACGTAACCACACATACAAGTTTGACAAAATAACTTGTCGATGTCGTAAAGTGGGGAAAAATGCTGTAAAGAGAGCCTTAAAAAAATTGACAACTTTAGGCAGGGACATCTTATATCAGGAATCTACTGTATCCAGTTTAATCAGATCGGCACAACCATTAGCAGTTGATAAGTTACAATTTTAGTAGACGCTCAAAATAAGAAGAGAAGACATCGATGGATATTAAAATTGTAAGGAGAAACAGGGAGCAAGCCTGAACTTAAGATAGGAAATTACAGCCTAAGAACCCTTCTTTGATCTATTTTTAGTAAATCCCCTAGGTTTAGGTTACAAAAGCAGATCTGCCCTAAAGGGTGTGGATTTCCAAGAGCAGCAACATGATTGGCCAAAGGTGACAGTGATGGAAACAGTGCATAATAGTCAAAAACAAATAATATTCTGCAATAATAGTCAAACTAATAGCACATTTGTCTCCCATTGGGAGGTCATTTTCTTAAAAAACAATAAACTTATTTTTTTCACCGTCAAACTATGAAAAAATCTGAGATTTATAATCCGGAATATACAGTCATCTGAAATTACAACAAGTTAATATTACATGGCTTGTAATGTCGAGCCTGTGTTTTTATTTGTGCCGAAAACGAAAAATACCTGGCAGAAGATGATAAAAACGTGATGCTCAACTGGGCTTTTTTTAATCTTCATTTTTGGAAGCGTCAACAAGCAGCGGTGGCAACGTATTGATTCTGCGGTCCAAAATCATCTCCCGTGTGCCTCCTGATTCATTTGTCCCACTTTGCCATAAATCTTGGACAGGGGACTCCTTGGCTTCAAGAAGATGCTACAGTGACCGTTTAAGCATTCCACGTGTCCCACTTGGACACAAAGGCAGTTTTTATTGTAGACTTATTGTAAATATTATATTTTAAGGGTATATAATAAATACTTTTATGTTTGCAAAAATATGTGAGAAATTAAATAAAATCATGTTATTGTATATATGAGCCCATCCTTAGTATTGTCTTGAAGGTAGCTTCAGGGGAATATATCTGTCATTTTTTTCCAATTTTAATTTGATTTGATTTTTTCAAATACATCAATTTAATAATATTTTATGAATTATATTTAATATTATAATTTTGGGTGTTTTTTACATTTGTTTTATTCATCAAATTTGTATTTCATTTGAAATAAAAAAAAATAAGAGAGGGAAGAAAAAGAATACATCCTTGTCAAGACCAGAACGGAGACAGGACCCACTTGCGTTACGTTTCTCACAGTTTTACTGGAAGAAAGTAAAGGGTTGCTCCCACAATCCGGTGATCGCTGGGCGCGGGAAGCAGGTCCCGCCCAGCGTCAAGTGGGACTTCCTTGGCGAGCGATGGCGGTGTCGGGAACGGAAAAACGGGTCAGTAGCCGGGACAGGGGAGCAGAAAACGTGGTCGGGATCGAAACAAGTCGAAAGCCAGGAGAGGAGAGAAGACGTGGTCAGGATAAAAAAATCGGGTCAAAGCCGGGGAACAGACGGGAGCAAAAAAAAAGTGGGAGTCAGGCTTGAAAAAAGCTTGCCTAGAGTAAATTGACAGACGGACTGACAACAGGTGACAGATAGACGTGGGTTTAAATAGGAGCCAATCAATATTTTGACTTTATTTTTGTATTTTTAAGTTAATTTTATCTTATTCATTATTGTTTTCAATTTATTTCATTTGCATTCCTTTTGATTGGGAAAATATAAAATAAAAATATTTAAACAAATATTTTTTGTGTGTTGTATTTATTGTCTATTGATTTATTTAAAATTCTAATTAAAATAAAAAAATAGTCGGAAATATTTTGCTTATATTTTTTCCCCCATTTGTTTTAATTTTATTTGTATATGTGTCATATGTGAGATAATATCATCTTTTATTTTAGGCATTTCATTTATTTATTCATGTATTTATTTATTTTATTTGTATGCATTTTTAACAAATAAATATGTATGGAAAGGAAATAGTTTGACTTTTTAAATGTCATTTTTGTATTTTTTTTCTGCCATTTAATTTTAGTATATTTGTGTACTTTAAATGGGAAAAAGGGGACACATTTTTAATTTATTTTTTAATTTTTGTATTTTAATAGTAGCATAATTTATTATCGTTATTATTTTTGATTCATATTATTTTTGTTTGCTTTAAAATAAAAATATAACACATTTTTCATTATTTTATTTGTGCTTTTTATTATTTCTTTTGGATTCAAATAACACGTCTACAAAAGGTGAAATATTTTGACAATTTCAAGTTTAGTTTTTCATTTAATGTTTTTGTATTTTTATAAATGTTATTTTATTTTTGAGATATATTTTGTGTTTGCTATAGATAAGAAAGAAAATAAAAAGAAAAACAATTGTTTGCCCTGATTGTGATTAAACCAAGCTGCCGGTTAATGCAAGGTCGTAAGCAAGAGTCAGTCATAGTACTCCTAGTAGTACTAATACTATTACGACACTAAAGAACTGACCCAATTGAATCAAAATAATTGTTCTGCCCACTTAAGCCTAGAAAACAGACACCGCAATACAATTTCCAGTCAGAAAGCCAATTCCCATCCAATTCCAGCACTACTCCGCTTCAAAACCATCTATCGATTGCAAAATGCATTGTTGAGCCGTCTGCGGCAAATACTCAGTAGTGTACGAGACGGGCCTCCTGAGATAAAACTCAAGTCGGTGCATGTAAACCTGGAGCAGAATTTTGGGGAATGGGTAGAAAATCCGTCATCAAATTGGCAGCTTATAATACACGCCATGTGACAGCCGATTTTTTGGTATCGATTTTCTGTGATGGACACACTGAAAATGAACTTAAAGACTGACGTTTGAAAGTTCCTTTGACCCCATCACAATTTATTAGTCCTCTCTGTAATACCGTAGATTTAATTTAAGAAATACTTCAGTTTTTCTTGATTTACTTTATTATGTTTGAATTTTAATTTCTGGTCGCTTACACAATATGCCGATAACTGGTGAGACGTTTACATAGAACATACAAAATAATAGTTGTCGTCGATAAATTAGGATGTGTTACCCTGACGGCAACTGTAAGATTATGTTATTAAGAAGCAAAGCTGTGTTTTTTACAATGTCACCAGACACTGAAATACAAAAAACTTTAGGGATTCAAGATATGATGACCAATTTAAAATGTACTAGTCTCAGAAATATCTTGATTATTTTGAACTGAGTTACCCAATTACTATAAAGCTGGTATAACTCACCCAAAAAAGTGCTGTAATATTCCACACAAGAGACATTTTTTCACAAACATGAACCCATCCAGTAAATCCAACCTTGTAAAATATTTACTCCAAATCACATTATCATGCCGACGGATGAAAAAAAATCCGCCTAAAATAATTTCTGCAGCATTTGAGGTCCCTTGTCGTAATGAGTTTGTTTTGCACCATAACTCCCGTTTTAAAGTAAACAGACTCGTGAGCTGATTTCCAATATGGCCATTAGAGTCTGACCTTTTGATTGACACCGCTCACAGCCAATTGCAAGTTTTTGTGGCCTATGAATGCCTGTAATGAGAAAACTGACATGACTTGCTTTGGGTTTAAAAACATTTAGCCAATAGTGACAGTTGTAGGTGTTAATTGATAAATTGGTCACCCAATGAAACTCTTGCATGTGTTAATTTAATTTTACAGGGTGTATTCAGATCAGAACCAAAAAATAAACGAGCGTAAATGCGTAATCTGGGATCTATTTTTACGCACAATTATCACGTACAAGTGTGCACAATCAGCGATTGACTTGTGAGTAGAGACGTCAAACAATTACAACTCTCTCACAATGTCTAAACATAAAATAATGGTTTTGTCTCCAAATGGCCACTTTTTTTGCAATCAAATTGAACAACGTACAGGGTAGTGTTTTGGGCAATTGTCTCACCTATTTTCCAGCTAAGATGCTCATGCTACTCTCATCTGCAGGCTTTTGATTGCAAAAACACCATTCATCAAAGAATAAAAACCTTCTATTTCTGTGTGTTTCAACTTACATTACTCAATTTTTGTGGCACTTGCAGTGATTATTTCAAATTGGGACAAAACTTCTGAGCTTTCAATCAAGATCAAGACCATCTGTATTCAAGAACAACATTCAATTTACCTTGTGTATGTCCTGGATTGGGTTTTCAGACGAATTTTTTAGGATTGTTAAATGACTGCGTTTGAAAGATGATATAGTATTTTTTGTTTCTGGTGACTTAAAAAAGAACTAAAATAAGTGGTAGGACCTTCTAATCAAATGGACATAATAATTTTTGCGTTATATCCTTATCGTAGTCGTACAACACATTATGTTTAATTTCTTAAAAAAAACAATTTTCACAAATGCTTATTACAGTTTTACTTATCAATATTTGAAGTAACATTTTAACACACATAAAATGAAGGTAACCGTGATTAAGCGGAGAAATTTGCGCCGGCCATTAAGTTTTACGACATATTAACGGACACGGGCGAGAAGAACGTAGAAATTTGCTTACACATTAAGATAAGCTCATTTTACGATATACATTTTTGCTCTTATTCTTTAATCCATATTATCATTATTCTTGACTTATTGTAGAACATAAGATATTCTGTCAGGAATTTTTGCTACTTCTATGGATATGTTCTCATCCGGGGTTGTATCATTCAATGCCCAAGAAGGCTATTGCTATGTGTTTTTTTTTAATATATTTTATTTGACCTTTCTCCAAATGCTAATCGCTAGCGTAAACCATTCACATTTAGCTCATTGCTAAAATTTTATGTATTGTTTATAAAAACCTGCTTGTAATTAACTGCAAAAGGGTTCGGGGTGAGACGGTTTGAGAAGTACTTACTTTATCGGTAAAAAAAGGAAAAAACATATAAGGAATTTCTTTTATGTCCTGTACTTTACTGTACTTTTATCATGTTCGGAGTATTGGTGGTTCTAGTGTAGACTTTTTTTTTTTTTTGGTCGCTCTTTGACATCTTGATTTTCATGTTTTGTTCAATTATAGATAGTTCCTACATATCTTGCGTTGGCTTCTTTCAAGTTTTTGTTAAGTTACAACTCGTTAGTCTGCTTTTATTATATGTCATGGTCTGATTGTCATGATATTCTGGCCGTGCCTTTCATGTTTTGTTCTATTTAAGATGGTTGGTGTAGAGACATTATGTAGCGCTTCTGTTCAAATGTGAGTATGTTCATTGTATCCTCTTTGTTTAATGTTGTGTTTAGTTATAACGTGTTAGTATTCCAAAGTATCCCGTGTTTACTCCCTTTTATATTTTGTTGAGAAAGAACTAGTTAGTATTCGAACATATCCCATGTTGTCTCACTTTCATGTTTTGTTAAGGTAGAGCTAGTTTCTGTTCCAACATATCCTGTGCCATCTTATTTTCACATTTTGTTCAGTTACAGCTTGTTAGTGTACTTGCATTATGTGTCATGGTCTCATCGTCATGGTATTTTGGTTGTTCCTTTAATGTTTTGTTCTATTTAAGATGGTTGATGTTGGGACATGTAGTGCTTCTATTCAAATGTGATTATGTTCCTTGGATCATCTTTGTTTAATGTTGTGTTCAGTTATGACTTGTTAGTATACCAACGTATCCCATGTTCACTCCCTTTTATATTTTGTTAGAAAATAATTAGTCAATATTTAAACATATCCCATGTTGTCTCACTTTCATGTTTTGTTAAGGCAGATCTAGTTTGTATTCCAACATTTACTCCCTTTCATATCCTTTCACGTTTAGATCAGTTATAGCATGTTAGTGTGCTCGCATTATATATCATGTTCTCATCGTCATGCCTGTCTGCTTATGTTCTGTTAATGTGCGGGAATATTTCTTGTGTCATCTTACTTTCATGTTTTGTTGGTTTGTTTAGGCACCGAACATTGAACAATCAGTGAGTAAGTTTTTTTCTCTAACTTTTTCACTTTAGTGTTTTGTTCAGTTAAAAATGGTATTCCAACATGTTCTGTGTTGCCCCTATTTCGTGTTTTGTCCAGTGTGAGATAATATGTGTTCCAATATATCCTGTGTTTTCTTCCTTTCAGGTTTTTTTCATTTAAATCTCATTCATGTATTGAAAGTCTGTAGCAGGGATATGTAGTCGAGCCTGTATTAAATAATCTTTGAATTCTAAAGCTCCTAATAAACTTCCTAGTTCGCTTTCTGTTCAATATCCAATACAAACTGTAAATAAATTGTTTTCTAAAATCATATTTTCCACTTTCACAAAAAAACCTTTATACTTTTTTATGATACAGAGGTTTTCTTTCAGATAACTGACGTGCTTCTCTGGACCAATACCGATAACTGATAGTATCCTTTATTGCATAAAACCTGCTCATTTTAAATGTATTATACGTCCATCCATCCATTATCTGCACCGCTCATCTTCAATAGGGTCGCGGGGGTGCTGGAGCCCATCCCAGCTATCTTCGGGCAGTGGGCAAGGGAAACCCTGAACTGGTTGCCAGCCAGTCGCGGGGCACACAGGGACAGACAATTCCCTCGCTCATTCACACCTAGGGACAATTCGGACCAGCCAATTGACCTGACATGCATGCTTTTGGAATGTGGGAGGAAACCAGAGTGCCCGGAGGGAACCCATGCAAGCACGGGGAGAACATGCAAACTCCACACAGGAAGTTCGATCTCATGACCTCAGAACTATGCTGCACACGTGCTAACCACTGCGCCGACGTGCTGTCCTTAAATGTATTAGATTCTCTTAATTTACTATATTTTAGGTAGTTTTTTTAAGCAAAATTAGGAAAAAACACTCGAGTTGTGCTGAAATATAGCTAGTGTGTTTTCAGACATATCCTATCTATTTTTTTTAATGTTTTGTACGTTTAGAGCTAATTGTCGATGCTTAGTTTAGCCAATGATAAAGTAGTTTTGAGGTCTTTATATCCAGGAAATCCTATTAAATGTTCTGTTCCTATTATCCATCCGATACAGATTTCTTTTCTGGAAAATAAATCATTTTTCTAAATTTGTGTCTGTATCTACTTTTATGGATCATGGCACTAAGAAGTCAGTATTTACACAAAATGAATAAAACTTGCAGGGATTATATTTCATAACACGTTTTCATATTCTTATTGGTACAGACTGCAAGGATGTTTTTCAATCATAAAAAAACAAGAACTGGTGTAAAGTGCAAGTACAGTTCAAGTGTATCTTTCATCTCCACTATTGACTTACTTAGTTGTTTTGATCTCTCGCTGTTTTATGTCAGCCCAGTTTGAAATGTTAAAAGGAGTGTCAAGAAAAAAAGGGAAAGAAGTGGCGTAAATACTGAATCAGCGAACTGAAGCAGAAAGGTCAAAAGTTTATGAATAAATCCAACTTGAGATGTTTTTATTTTTTTAACTCGGCTTCGGTTTCCCTCTGATATCGACTTCATTAATATCCACTAGAATCAAGTTGCAAATTTTTTTGTTAAAAATAAGTATAACATGGAGACTTTATGATCTGCATGCAATCCTATCACTACTGATTTTTTATGAGACTTATGATCATAATAAAACAGTCACCTCGAGTGGTTGAAAATGAGGACACATTAAAAGGTTTTGATTCATAAAAAACACTGTCGCTGTATTTTAGTCAAATTAAGTCATAACTCTAATGACTAGTGTAATTTTGTTGCGAAGGGGTGAAAACTTTCAAAATCTGAATCATCGAATTCGAAAACTTCAAATGAAGGAAGGCAAACAATTACAGACAATTTTTTTATCGTACCCAAGTAAAACACAAACATAAAGCTAACTTTATATTCCAATTACTTGCAGAACAAATAAGCCTAGCACCAAAATGAATTTGTTTCGGGTGGCTCGCTTTGGAATGGATGGAACGACGGTGTCCCCTTTTCCGAACATACCGATTCACCATGTACCAGAATAAAATCTGATAACAGGAAGTTTTGAATGTAATTAAAACATTCAAGGCAACGCATTGATAAAATAATGTTCACACCGTACGTAATTATGTCGATTGGAGGGACATTCTCAAGTACAGAACATTACGCAAATTTCTCACTTCTTTAGCTTTTTAACAAGTTTAGCAACTTCAAACACCGTCATCCGATTCTGGTGGTCTCAGATATCTGAGACCACACCCAAAGAGGCATGATCTGGTCGAGCATCCCTGGTCCATATAAAAAGAGGAGCTGATTGATAATAACTCACTCTTTTTCCTCCTAACTGGCTGGTTGGTTGACTGGCTGGCTGACCGACTCTGCGCACATTTACGTCAGCACGTTGGCCACACGTTGTGACCATCCAGAGCATGAGACCAAATCTCTTGGCAACAACAAGAGTACGGTTTTCAGATTCAACACCACGTTTGCTTGTTCTCCCCAAATTGACTAACATTATAGTGGGACATTTTTTTGTCTGTGCTAGTAACTACCAAACTTTCAGCGGTTGAAAAGTCCCACAATCTCCTGCACTTTCCCCTCCCTTTTTGTCCTTATCATTAATTCTCTGTATTAGGAATTGTGTGTGCTATTCCAATCGGCCTGGTTCATTGAATCCATTTTCTTGGGATTCGTAATTCATATCAGAACCCAAATAACTTAAAGTAATAACATTTGTTTTTTCTGCACACACCTCCAAAAAGGTATAACAATCTTGCTTTAAAATGTCAGAGAGACTACTGCTAAGATTGTTCAAATTAAGACTTCTATTGCGGGGGTCTCTAGAATATATTCCGCCAATAAAAACTTCGAGAAGCAGTTTATCTGCAGCCTCTTAATTTTCCAACATTCTTCTCAATCCAAATTCAACAAACAGGCAAAGGACAAGATCAGAATCCACGATCCTTCTTCACACATTTACTTAAACACCGAACTTCCTTTCCTGGCTATGTGGTAAAATGTCTTAGAAATTGAGCTACAGTAGATCACAAGTAGCTAGTCAGTACTGCAACAGATCTTAAATACATGCCAATAGAACTATTTCAGCATTATCACCACCTTTGTTTTTCAAAAGAATCGTACGGTTACCGTATCTACTGTCCTTACCGTCTTAGAATGGAAGCGTAAACATGATAGGCCGATTTGTTGCCTAACCCAACTCCGATGGTCCGAAAGGTACTTAAAGCAATGGATCTAAAACAGCGGTTACCATTTTGCCAAAAGGTGCTTATACACGTGATTGCGGGTAGCACATACACAAAGGCGGAATGCGGGAATTACGGCCATCCGTAACGTTAAGACACTCGCCAACCGCGACTGAAGCGTTGCCAGTAGGAGAAGCCCCTTGAGAAAGGATCTCGTTTCTCCTCCACTTTCCCTCGCCCTCCTTTTGAGTGACGGGCTCATTTGCCAGGTTTGTGGGTGGATGTTTATGCAAATTTCACTTTTCTGTGGGTAGAAATAGCCGGCCGCTGACAGGACCAAAGCAAGCGGGTTGCAACTAAGAAGCTGAAAAGCGGGACATCATTTGCATCAACATCTCGGCTCAAAAAAAAAAAAAAATCCATTATGTCGCATATGGAAATATGTATGTTATATGATTTTTACATTTCATTTCTTAAGGAAGTTACATAACTGTAAAAAAGCTGCCGTGTCAAAGTAACACCGTGTTTGTGGGGGTTGTAAATACGATAAGACACCTGCTTGTGTTTGACATTAGATGTGGAATATGGTGGTTTTAGGATCTTTTACGTAATTTTTTCCAACCGTACCTTCAATATCCCGAGCTTATGATATTTTCACGTTACGATTTGGAATACACTGTATTTTGGCCCCTCATTTTGGATTTTTTCTTATCCATTCGACATAAACAACACAATGGCCTTATCTTACGATTTTTCCATGTCACAATGTAGAATTTGATGTTTTCCCGGCCCATTGTTACGACATTTTCCCCACTACACGTCGAACTGAGCGTATGATATTTTCATGTTACCATGTAGAATATGATGTTTTCTAGCATTTTTTACAGCAGTTGTCTACCATACAACATCAACATCTTTATCTTACGATATTTCAACCTTACAATGTTGAGTCTAATGTTTGTTCGGTCCCTCCTTACAGCATTTTTTCCCACCATAGGACATCAAAAACACAGAGAACTAAGTGTACGGGATTTTCATGTTACCATGTAGAATACGATGTTTTTTAGCATTTTTTACAGCAGTTGTCTACCATAGAACATCGACATCTTTATCTTACGATATTTCAACCTTACAATGTTAAGTCTGATGTTTGTTCGGTCCCTCCTTACAGCATTTTTCCCACCATAGGACATCAAAAACAGAGAGAACTAAGTGTACGGTATTTTCATGTTACCATGTAGAATACGATGTTTTTTTTTTCCTTTTTTTACAGCATTTTTCTATCATACTACATTAACAACACTATCTTACGATATTTCAACCTTACAATGTTGAATCCGATGTTTTTGGAGCCCCTCCTTACAGCATTTTCCCCAGCATTCGACATCAAAAACACAGGGAACCGAGTGTACGACATTTTCATGTTACCATGTAAAATACGTTGTTTTTACATTTTTACAGCATTTGTCGACCATACAACATCAAAAAGACTATCTTACGATATTTCAACCTTACAATGTTGAATCCAATGTTTTTTCGGCCTCTCTTTATGGCATTTTCCCCACCATACGACATCAAAAACACAGGGAACAGAGTGTACGATATATTCATGTTACCATGTAGAATACAATGTTTTTTTTTGAATTTTTAGAGTATTTTTCTACCATACAACATCAACAACACTATCTTACGATATTTCAACCTTGCAATGTTGAATCTGATGTTTTTGGCGCCCCTCCTCACAGCATTTTCCCCATTATATGACATCAAAAACATAGGGATCCGAGCATACGATATTTTCATGTTACCATGTAAAATACAATGTTTTTTCTCCTTTTTTACAGCATTTGTCGACCATACAACATCAAAAAGACTATCTTATATTTCAACCTTACAATGTTGAATCCGGTGTTTTTGGGGCCCCTCCTCCATACAACATAAAAAACAAGAGGGACTGAGCGTCCGATATTTTCATGTTAACATGTAAAATAGGATGTTTTTTTTAGCATTTGTTACAGCATTTGTCTACCATACAACATCAACAGCACTATCTTACAATATTTCAACCTTACAATGTTGACGTTTTTTCGGCCCCTCCTTACGGCATTTCCCCCACAATATGACATCAAAAACACAGGGAACAGAGTGTACGATATTTTCATGTTACAATGAAGAGTGCAATGTTTTTTCAGCATATTTTACAGCATTCCGTCTACCATATGGATTCAACAACAAAATCTTGCGATATTCCAACCTTGCAATGTAGAAAACTATATTTTTTTGGCTCCTCGTAATGGCAATTTGCCCACCACACGGCTTACTGAGCGTACGGTATTTTCATGTTACTATGTAGAATACTATGTTTTTCTGCATTTTTTACAGCATTATGTCTACCAAACGGAACCGACATCACTAGCTCACCATATTTCAACATTGCAATGTAGAATATGATGTTTTTTTGGCCCTTGTTCAGGCATTTTCCACGCCACACTTTAAACTGAGTGTACTATATTTTTACGTTTCTATGTAAACTACGATGTTTTACAGCATTTTTTTTACCCAGCAGTTGGTCTACCATACAATAACAACAGGAACTTATAATACGTCCACACTAAAATGTAGAATACGATGTTTTTCCAGTCATTTGTTTACGGCATTTTCCCGAGCCTACAATATTGTCTCATTGCGACAGACAACACTATGTTTTTCGGCATTTTCCACACATCATTTTTTTCACCATATGGCTTTAACAGTACTAGCTTACGACATTCCCACGTTAAAACGTAGAGTATGATGTTTTTTCGCCCCTCGTTACGGCAGATGGAATACGTTGTTATTTTTAAAATCGAATACAAAGACAATTATTATTACAATTTCCAAGAATACTACCTGAGATACCAACTTTCAGCCACCAGAGGGTGCTAGAACTTAACAAATTGAATTTGTCGTGATATTGTATATTGTAACGGGACAACAAAGATGTATATAACGACAATTTAGACAATAGTGCTCTTTAATTCTGGTATTTCCCACTAACTCGATCGGAAACAGATTCGGCGTGTAACCTTCATTGTGTCGGAACCGACTTTTTGGGGTTAAATTATGCGCATGATCAGAAAATAAAAACCCTCCAATTTGTATAATAAAAGGATAAGAGGGTGGTCTTCGTCTACAGAGACTCATTACTTTTGTTTGTATTCATATAGAAGTCTTTTTCATGTGGGGAAAAAAAAGAAACGGTGGCTGCCTTTGATTGGCCAAGTCCACTTATCTTCCACTCATAAATTGCAAAATAGAGCCTGTGACGTTGGCGCAAGATGAGCAATTACAAATGGAAATTTACTATTGTGTCTTTTGTGGCGACAGAGGAAGGGCAAGGTGTGTTTTCCAACCGAGATTTAGTCACGGAGAAAATTATTTTTGCCAAAATGTGACTCCTCGGGTATAAAGACCATATCGGAGAGGGAAAGTTAACCCTGCTATTTGCATAGTAAGTGAACCCAATAAAAAAAAAAAAAAGTTTACAAAAATAATATAATTATATATAAAAAAAGCATGGATATATTTATATATAAAATGAAATTATACATATATCTATATATATATATATATATGTCATGATTACCGATGTGATGCACCTGTGCCCGCTCCTTTGGGGCCGACTGCCTCGGACTCTGATTGGCTCCCTGTCACTGTTTAAACCTACGTCTATCTGTCAAATGTTGTCAGTCCGTCTGCGAACCTCAGTGTACTTAAGGCAAGCTTTCTCGACCCTGACTCCCACCTGTTTTTGCTCCCGTCTGTTTCCCGCTTCGACCCGTTTTTTGATCCCGACCACGTCTCCTCTCGTCTCCTAGTTTTCGACTTGTTTCCGTTCCCGACCACATATTTTGCTCTCCTGTCCCGGCTACAGACCCGTTTTTTTCCCTTCTTGACACCACAATCACCATGGAAGTCCCACTCCTGCGTTCAGAGCGTCCTGCTTCCCTGGCCCAGCAATCACCGGATCGTGGGTGCAACCCTTTCCTTTCTTCCAATAAAACAGAAACGTAACGCAAGTGGGTCCTGTCTTCGTTCTGGTCTTGACAATATAGGAATTCAGAGAATAGATTTTTTTTTCAAACAGCAAAAAAATATTTTGAAAAACAAAAGAAAATTAAAAAGAAAAAAAAAAGAAAAATATTTTGAAATGGGCTGAAAACAGAAATGAAGGTAGTCAAAAAAAAGAAAACATTGGAAAAACTGCAAAAAAATGTGTCTAAAAGAAATTTTGGGAAAAGTAAAGAAAAACGTTTTTAAAAACTAATTTTTTTTTTTAACTGAAAAAGTAGATCTTGAAAAGGGGTTGAAAAACAAACACAGAAATTCTAGGGGGGAGAAGAATATTTTTTTTTTTCTAAAACAGAAAGGAAAATATTTTAAGATATTTCCCCTTCTTCAAGATCTAACTGTAACAAATATTTTTGAAAGAAAAAAAGACAAAAAAAGGATTTTCTTTTTAAAACAGAAAGGAAAATATTTTGTAATGACATTTCATTTTATATTTTTTCAAGAAAACCAAAAAATAAAACAGAAATCTAAATAAAAAAATAGCTAAAATAAAGGATAAATAATGTGTTTTGAAAAACATAAATAAACAAAATAAAAATAAAACAATTTAAAAGCAGTTGTTAAATATGAAAACACAGAAAGATAAATTCAAATACAGATTAAAACATTTAAAAAGAAAAAAAAATGAAAGTATCATATAGATTTTCATAAACTGAAAACATTTCAGATTTTTTTTTGAAATGCAGAAAAAAACAAAGCAATAAATATTTAGAAAAACAGAAAGAATAGCAAAAGTGAAAAATTGAAAACAAATTTTAAAAATGCATTTTCTAAAAAGTATTGAAACAAAAATATTTTATTAAGTGAGAATGCATTTCGAAAAATATAAAGGAAAATATTTTGAAACAGAAAACCACTTTTACACTCAATGTTAGGAAGGGAATTCAAAAAGAATCAAAACATTTCTATAAAAAGAGACCAAAAAACAAATACCCTGAAACGATAGTTAGAGAATTTCAAGTGAACGCAATCCCCCAAAACTTCTCTCCATTTCACACCGACTCATGTCGTCCAATCAACCGGTCGGGTTAGCGTTCCCCAAATATTTGATGAAAAAAAAACCTATTTCTTGCTCCAACACGTCGGACTTCCTTTTACTCTCAACTTTCTTTCCAGCTCAACGGAATTGAGCGCGGAGGCTGAGCCGAGGTCACGTCTGTAAAAGCGAAGTACAAAAAAAAAAGACGAAACGTCTTCATGGTCGCCTCGGAGGTGGTAGTATCATTCGGCCATTTTCTATAGCTCGACCCGCCAAACGCTTCTATAGGCTAAATTGGAACATTTTGTGGATCTCCGTCGCTGAATCGGAACTAAAATGGCCTCGGAGTCAACGCCACAAAGCGGGTGAGCATAATGCGCTGTGACTACTGAGTGACTTGACTCGCATCCAAAGTGAATAAAAGGAAGCTCTATGTGAGGCGCGAGGCCCCGCTGCCTCGCGACCGTTACGATATTCCGCGAGATCGCGTCTACTGAGCAGGACATTCCGCAGAAGGTGTAACCGCATTGGTTATGAAATTAACCGTGGAGAAACTGTCATGATTAGAGGGGATAGTGTCCAGTGACTGTTAGACCTTTCAAAATAAACTTCAGGCATGAAATGATTATATAGGAAGCCCCCCCGGGATAAGGCGTCCTCGCCTTACGACTTTCCAATGAAGCCAATGGAAGAGCAACTCAAATAGTTATTAAAATAAAACCTGAAGAAAACACCATGATTAGAGGGGGTATTATCCTCGGACTGTTATTCATTTCAAAATAAAATTCAGGCATCATATGATTATAAAGTAGGCCCCCCAGGATATGGCATCCTCGCCTTACAACATTCCAGTGAAGTCGATCTAAGAGCAACCACATTGGTAGAAATCAAAAGTGAAGAAACTGTCATGATTAGAAGGGGTTTTATCCTGGGATTGTTCGCCCTTTCAAAATAAAATTCAGGCATTAAATGATTATATAGTAGGACCCCCAGGATATGGCATCTTCGCCTTACATCGTTCCAAATACCAAGTCGATTTCAGAGCAACTCAATGGTTATAAAAGTAAACGTGAAGAAATACTCATGATTAAAGGGGACATTAACCAGTGAATGTTCGGATTTTCAAAATAAAATTCAAGCATTAAATGATAAGATAGTAGGACCCCCAGGATATGGTGTCCTCACCTTAAAACGTTCCAGGGAAGTTGATTTCAGAGCAACACAATGGTATTAAAATGAAACATGAAGAAAACGTCATGTTTAAAGGGGACGATATCCAGTGAATTTTTGACCTTTCAAAATAATATTCGGGCATTAAATGATTTTGTAGTAGGCCCCCCAGGATATGGTGTCCTCGCCTTACAACGTTTCAGTGAAGTCGATGTAAGAGCTACTCAATGGTAATTAAACGTGTAGAAAACGTCATGATTAAAGGGGATATTGTCCAGTGACTGTTAGACCTTTCAAAATAAAAATGCAGGCATTAAATGAGTATATAGTAGCCCCCAACCCCCCACCCATCGGGATAAGGCGTCCTTGCCTTACGACGTTCCAGTGAAGTCTATGTATGTGTGGTTATTAAATTAAACACGAAGAAAACATAATGATTAGAGGGGAGATTATCTAAGGATTTTTAGCCCTTTCAAAGTAAAATCCAGCCATTAAATGATAATATGGTAGAACCCCAGGATACGGAATCCACGCCTTGCAATGCTCCAATAAGGTCGGTGCAACTATTTCCGTTATGAAATTGAATGTTAACACTGTCAAGATTAAAAGGGATATATCCTGTTATTTTCAACCCTTTTCAAAATAAAATACAGGCGGATTATACAGTAGACTCCTGGCAATGTTTTAGTAAATTCAGTTCAAAATACTTCTGTTATGAAATCAAACTGTCATGATATAAGGGGGATATATCCTGTGATTTTCTTAAGCCCTTTCAATGATTATATAGTAAACCCCCGGGATACAGCATCCTCGCCTTAAGACGAGTTCATGCTACAATTTGGAAAAAGATGCTTTTTGGCCCCTCGTTAAGTAATTTTCAAAATAAATACAGGCACTGTGGGTTCAAACAGTGGACTCCCGGGATACGGCGTCCTACCTTGTGACGTTTTCATGTTACAATTTGGAATACGATCTTTTTAGCCCCTTGTTACGGCATTTTCAAAATAAAACACAAGTATTATACAGTAGAAACTCGGGATACGGCGTCCTCGCCTTGCAATGTTCCAGTGAAGTCAGTGCAACCTCTTCCGTTATGAAATTGAACGTTAAAATACTGTCAAGATTAAAGGGGATACATCCTGTGATTTTTAAGCCCTTTCAAAATTAAATACAGACATTTAATGAATAACGGCATTAAAAGGATTGTACAGTAAACCCCCGGGATACGGCGTCCTCGCCCTACGACATTGCAGGGAAGTCGACGTGAGAGTAACCTCATTGGTTATTAAATCAAACAGGAAGAAACTATCATGATTAAAGAGGATATATCCTGTAATTTTCAAAATAAGATACAGACATTAGATAAAAACGCGGTAAATGCCTGGGAAACGACATTCCGTCTCATGGTACGGTGACAAAACTGAAAAAACAAATAATATATATATATATTTAAAAAACAGGAAAATAAGTCTCTGAAAAGCCGGAATAGAAATCCAAAATGTGAAAACAATAATCCAAAATAAAGGTAAAAAAAAAATATACGGTAAATTCCGGACTATAAGCCGCTACTTTTTTCCCCAAACGTGCGGCTTTTTCAGTGATGCGGCCAATTTGTGAAATTTTTCTAACGGCCGCCAGCGGCGCTCGAGTACAAAAGGTAAGATTTATACTGGTGGAATATGTGCGCCGAGGAAGACTGCAACTTCACTAAAACTGGCCGCATGCAAAAGGCAACTTTTTCGCAAGTCTGCCAGTGGATCCTGACAGCGTGAGGCAGCATAAAAAAAATCCACCATCACCAACGGGTCCCGAAAAGTCGGTCTGCTGCGTGCCGGAGAGGAGGGCACAGAATCAGGAGTGGATGAAAGTTCCAGCAACAATTGAGAGTGCGAGTGAGGCTGCAGGAGCGTGGGACGACACTATTTCTTTCCGACACTGAGGAAGACGACTTTGATGGCTTCAGTTTTAAGGAGGAAGATGAGGACGGTTTACCGCGATTTTTACAAGTACGGTATGTTATTTTACCAGACCTGTTTACTGTGTTGCGAGCGTGTTGCTACCTGTCACAGGCACCGTTTGGGATGAAAGTTATATTATTATTAATAAAGCTTTGAAAACTCTCTCGGTGTACCGTCTTTCTTTGTAAATACAGTATGTGTAACGATGTATAATATGTATTTGCAACTGTATATTTTTGTAATGCATTTATTTGTATTTATTTTGGACACTTATTCTGATATGTTTTGGACGGGCGAATTAAAAAGAAGGGGCGTAACAAACGCGGGCTGACAGGAAGTGGGGACCGGTAAAGGTGAGTGTTTGTGGACACGGCGGACAATAGTGGATATATATTTTTCCAACCCTTACCTTTGGAAACATACACTTTTTTCTTTGGATTACTTTCAACGGGAACCGGACTCTGCCGGTCTGCATCAAACCTTAAGTACCGGTATCATTTCACGTTCATTTAGCCGGCTGTGATTTTTGGACTGTGTACTTTAATGAAGGATATTCAGTTACAATCGTGAGACTTAAAGTCAGGTCTGGGTTCATTTTGTGTTACATTTTTTTTAATGTGGGCGCATGCGGCTTATATACAGGTGCGGCTTGTGTAAGTACAAAATCGGTTTTCCTCTTGAAATGTGGTGGGTGCAGCTGATAATCAGGTGCGCTCTATAGTCTGGAATTTATGGTAGACCAAAATAACTTTTTTTAATAAGGAATTTTCATTTTAAAAATGACCCCAAAGATCAGCAGGGCATGTCCCCTTTAATCTCGCCATTGTTTGTATTTTTCAAGAGACGAAGATGATCCGCACTCTTGTTTGTGTTTGTAACCTAATTCTTCTCCTAATAGAAGCTCGGGAGGCCCCCCCCTTGTGGACTCATGAAATATTCATTTCCTACTTTGGAGACGCCATTCATGAGCCCGCTATCAAAACAAACCCGTCTTTTTTTCATACCATACGAATCAGAAAGCACCAAATCCGATAGAAACCGAATGGCGGGTTCGGACGCCTACTTTGTAGCCAAATTCAAGCACTTTCAAGACCAAGTTTTCCATTTTCATAAGGAAATAATCCAGAACGTGTTTTTATTATTGTTGACCTTGATATCGAAAATAAAGTCGTCTTGCTGCAAGCAGGGTTGGGTAGGGTTACTTTAACTGGATTACTTTCAATTACTTTTGGATTACTCCAATACCAAATATGCTAATAAAAGACAAAAGAAACTAAATATGAATAAAATTATGACTCACAACACGTGGTAAGCTTTCTCTCCTGACTTTGATCTCTTTGATCTCCGGCAAAACTAGCATAAAATATGACAGAAACAAAATGAAAATAAATCCAAACAGCTTGCCGACATCATTTTTGCCGTTCCATGTGTTCCGTTACTCCCCAAGCCTGCACAACATTTAGTAATTGTATTCATATTTAGTTTCTTTTGTCTTTTATTAGCATATTTGGTATTGGAGTAATCCAAAAGTAATTGAAAGTAATCCAGTTAAAGTAACCCTACCCAACCCTGGCTGCAAGCATATACTTTGTGGTATTTGGAGATCTTCCTATCGATGGTCTGCGATCTTGTTGTCTCAATGGGTTGCTATAAACTGACATAAATTCTGACATTCTGCTTCAACAATGCTACGTCACACACAGGGAAAGGGTTCTATAGTTGTTAGGGAAATATTGAGTTTAAAAGGGAAGACAGGAAAAGTAAGATGGACTGTATGAATAAAAATCAGAAAAATGAGCCAAATTTGGACACATTTTAATCATATTGGTTGCTCCGAAGCGGAATGCATTCAATATTTCAATCTTAGAAATATTTTTCTTTCTGTTTTACTTAATTTATATATTTTTTTCAGAGGATCTGTGTCTAAACTACTTGAAATTAATTTGGAAAAAGTTATTGTTTTTGTACTTAATTGTTTTTTATAGCACTGTAGAGAGTGGTTAGCGCATGTGCGGCACAGTTCAAGTCATGGGAACCTCCTGCGTGGGTTCAAATCCAGCTCCAGACTTCCTGTGCGGAGTTTGTATGTTCTCCCCGTGCTTGCGTGGGTTTTCTCTGGGCACTCCGGTTTCCTCCCACATTCCAAAAACATGCATTTCAGGTGAATTGGCCGGTCCAAATTGTCCCTAGGTGTGAATGAGCGGGTGACTTGTCTGTCCCCGTGTGCCCTGCGATTGGCTGGCAACCAGTTCAGGGTGTCCTCTGCCCAATGCCCAATGATTGCTGGGATGGGCTCCAGCACCCCCGCGACCCTACTGAGGATAAGCGGTGTAGCTAATGAGAGAGAGATGAGAGCACTGTAGAGCTAATCATTTAAATTTTTTATTTCATTGTTTTCTATTTCCAGGGATTTTGTGTTTATGTTGGACTTTAAATCTGTTCAGAGTGTAAAAAGCTCAAATTGTTTTGTATTTTGCAATTTTATCAGTAGATATGATCATATTTTAAATTTTTAGTTCATGTGTTTTGAAGGGATCCCTTGCAAAACATATGAGATGACGAATTATTAAATTATTTGGTGCATAATGTTTTACTGCTAGTGATATCAAATCATTAAAAAAAAACAAAAATCTGAGGAGCCATCTGGGAGCCGGTTCTTCTCAGTTAGCGGAGCCAAAAGAGCCGTATTTCTAAAGAGAGCTGTCCTCTTGGGTGCGACCAGGTGGGGGCAGTGACGCTTCACATAACAACGCCATTTTAAAAAACCCACCTGAGCAGGTGTGTCGGCCATAGATTTCAAGAACTTGTTTTCAATTTGTCTTCATTTATTGCGTGATCTCTAGATTCAGGCTGCCAAGAAACATGGTGATGGCAACCATTTTGAGCATTTTCAAGTACTTCACAAACATTTATGCATTTTCCTAACCTTAAAAACAAACTATTAAAATCCGAACACTTTCGAGGATTTCAAGCACTCGTACGAACTGAATACCGGATGTTGCCGTTCATCAGGAAACTTCTGAAGCTCCGTTAGCGCCTCAAGTACTCCGTAGTACAAACAAGTATTGCGGTTAAAAGCCGCGAGACGTATCGACCCGCGAACGAGACGAACGACGAGACGCTGGACCGAAGGGGGAAACAAAATGAGGAGATAGCGAGTGAAGTGCTTGATTTCTCTAAGCCAGGAGCAGCTTGGGAAAGATGCTCAAAGAGAATTAAAGGATTGCAAGCTTTTAGCCTGTACATGGATAGTAAACACAGGCAACTGCTTTGTGGGACTACTTTTGAGGGCTTCCAATTAAATGTTGGAGTGTAGATACTATTTTTTATTACTGCTACTCAAAAAATACCAAATTTGTGAAGGTATAATTCGTTTTTTCATCGATTTAGAAAAGAAAAGATACAATAGTTGTAGACTAGACTAGATCAGCTATGTACAAAGTCTGGCCCTAGTTTAGTTATAGTTTGTGAGCAAATTTATCATAAAATTAATAATAACCACATTTTTGACATGGTGACTGTAAATAAAAAAGGCAAGTGGACTGTGAGGGCAGCCACTTCCAGGACTAGTGGAAAATGGAGTATTTTTGAACCGAAATCCCAAATAACTGCATCTGCCTAATTTGCCCTGAGACTTTTTTTTAAGGACAACTCAAGATAAATTTAGCCCATTTCCTTTTTGACATGGCAACTATGAATAAAAAAAGGAAAGTTGACTGTGCGGGGTGCTGCTTCGAGGACAAGTGGAAAATGGAGTATTTTTTAACCGAAATCCCAAATAACTGCATCTGCCGAATTTGCCCTGAGACTGTTTTTTTTTAAGGACAACTCAAGAGAAATTTAGCCCACCCCATTTTCGACATGGCGACTGTAAATAAAAAAAAAAAGAAAGTGGACTGTGAGGGCAACCGCTTCCTGGACAACTGGAAAATGGAGCATCTTGAACCGAAATCCCAAATAACTGCATCTGCCGAATTTGCCTGAGACTTTTTTTAAGGACAACTCAAGAGAATTTTAGCCCATTTCCTTTTTGACATGGCAACTATAAATAAAAAAAAGGAAAGTTGACTGTGAGGACCGCCGCTTCCAGGACAAGTGTAATTTGAAGGATCTTTCAACAGAAATTTGAAACATCTGCCTAATTTGCCAAGAGACTTTGTTTTTGAGGACACCTCAAGAGAATTAAAGCCCACACAATTATCAACAGTGACATGACGACTGTAAATAAAAAAAGGAACGTTAACGATAATTTTAGCCCAAACCATGATCAACATGGCGACTAAAAAAAAAAAAAAAAGGAAAGTAGACTGGGAGGCCCGCCACTTCCAGGAAAAATGGAAAATTGAATATTTTATAACCAAAATCTGAAACAATAGCATCTGCCTAATTTGCCAAGAGAGTTTTTAAGGACACCTCAAGAGAATTAAAGCCCACACAATTATCAACAGTGACATGACGAATGTAAATAAAAAAAGGAACGTTGATTGTGAGGGCTGCCACTTCCAAGACAAGTGTAATTTGGTTGTAGTTGCTCATTGATAAGACATAACTGAATAGAAATTATTCCACTTTAAACTTTTTAAGGACATTTCAAACTACGCACCTCACCTTTAATGAAAATTAAAAAATAGAATAAAAAAAATATTGATTTAAAAAAGACAATGATGAAAATATTTTGAAAAAAGGAAAATACACTTTTAAAAACATTTAAAAAACTATAATGAAAAATGAGAGTTTACAAAAAACAAAAACATTTCAACGGGCAAAAATAAATACATTTAAAAAAAAAACATAATATAAAAAAAGAAACGGAGAAGAAAAAAATCAAGAAAAAGAAAATTTAGCTTTGAAAAAAACATACTTTTAAATAGGAAATAAAAATTCCCTCCCAAAAAATTAATCCAGAAAACTGAAAACAAATATTTCAAAGAAATACAAAAAAATGAACTGTTTTTTTTTCAAGAAGGAAAACTTTGAAAATCAGATTTTATAAAAAAAAGGAAAATAAGAAATTATACTTTGAAATACTGAAAACAAATTCAAAAATGTCAAAAATAACTTTAAAAGCAAAACAATTTTTTTTCAAATAAAAAAAATATATAACAAAAAGAAAAAGGAGTAAATACTTAGAAAAATGGAAACAAAAGTACAAAAATATAAAAACATGGAGATAGATTAAAAAAAATGAGTAAAACGTAAACAATAATTTGAAAACAAAAAATCCGTAGATCAGATAAAAATATATATTAAAAAAAATAACAAAATATTTTGAAAATAAGAAGAATTTATCTTATCTAAAAGCAAAACAAATACAAAAAGGAAAAAAGGAAATTGGGAACATTTTAAGAAAATATAAATAAGAATAAAGAGAAATATTTTGAAAACATCCATTAAAAAAGTTTTTATTTTTATTTTCCAAAAACAGAAAAAAAATATTTCAAACGGGAAAAAAAAGTGGACTAAAACAGAACATCGATATAAAGCGCCATCCCGCTTTTTAAGAGATCAACTGGACCTCCGCATTGATTTGCGACAGCATGTGTTTATACCGATACTAGATCATAAATCACTGGGATAAAAACATTTTATCCCGAAATTTTGAGGATCACATCTTACAATGTGGCGGCACGGCGACGCAGTGGTTAGCACACGCGCGGCACAGATCAGATCAGATCAGGGGAATTGGCACGGTTGTTGAGTGCTTAGCATGTCCGCGGCACAGTTCTAAGGATATGGGTTCAAATCCAGCTACCAGCCTTCCTGTGTGGAGTTTGCATGCTCTCCCCTTGCCTACGTGAGCTTACTCTGGGCATTCCAATAACATGTATGTAAGGTTAATTGGCCGGTCCAAATTGTCCCTAGGTGTGAATGAGCGAGTAAGTGGTCCGTCTCTGTTTGCCCTGCGAGTGGCTGGCAACCAGTTCAGGGTGTCCCCTGCCCACTGCCCGAAGATAGCTGCGACCCCACTGAGGACAAGCGGTGCATATAACAGATGGATGGATATTGCTACTACTGTATATCGCACTGTTGATTGTTCAAATGAAATATGATGAGTTGACTGACTTTGGAACTTGTGTAGATAAAGCCGCTTTCTATCAGAAGCCCATTTAGGCAAAAATTTCAATTTGGACCAAAAAAGTAAAAAATACACTTATGCTATTAGTGTGACGATATATTATTATTATATTGTTGCCATTTTTTAGCAGGCCATACCAAAAACAAATATTATTAAAGATGACTTCTGAAAGTATCAACACTATCCACGCTACACCACTTGATATTTGACTTTGGCTTAAAAATGACGGCGGTAAAAACCAAGGAGCATGAATGAGTCAGGACCCGTTTCGACATCGCCTGACTTTGCTTTTCAAAGTGTCGCCGATTCAAGCTGTGACGTCTGTCTTTTGTCTCTCTAAATATGTACACGCATTAACCTTTAAAACGCTCTCCTTGTGTATGCAACACCGCGTACCGACCGAGGGATGGGGGGGGTGCATGTACCGACCGAGGGTTGGGCAGGGGGCACTGCGGCGGATTTTTCGCGGCGCTCTTTTAAAACCACGCGTGTTGATCCATCCCCCCTTCCCGTGTTGTCACCCCCGTTATCCAGATGAAAACGGATTTATTCAAACCTCCCATCAAGCAACACTATAAATAGATGCTTGTGGAAAAATATCTTATGAGGGAGTGGGGCAGGGGGCGGGGGGGCTTATAAGCCGCGCTCTTAAGCTGATATTAACATGCTGAAAAATGTCAAATGTTTTGCCGGGGAAGAGATTTTTTTTGCTTTCTGCAAATAAGCGAAATGTTTATTAAAGCCGTATTGCCAATTATCTGGAGGAATATTACTAAAATGGAGATGTGTTTGTCATTCTTATGGTTGTTTTCACTGGTTTACCCCTGCTGCATCATACCTCATCTGGAGGGACGAAAGCATGACCGACTTAGGTGCCGAGGTGCCTAACTTGTTTGGGTGTTTGGGCATTTAGGTTGGCCATGCTCCAAAAATGTTTTTGTCTGTTTTTGCTGTTTTGTTCCCTTTTTTATTTTTCTTTGTTATTGTATGTGTTTGTCTTGCTGTCCGTCAGCCCTCTCGAGGGATATGACCAAGGTAGATAGATAGATAGATAGAAAGCCAAATATGTTCCTATAGTGTAGTTTGGTCATTGTAAATGTAAATGTAAATGCATTTATATACCGCTTTTCGAGTAACTCAAGACTTTCCAAAGCGCTTTACAATGTGCTTCACACTTACCCATTCAAGCACACACTCACACACCAATAGGGAGTCAGCCATGCAAGGCAACTACCTGCTTAACAGGGGCATTAGGGATTCAGTGTCTTGCCCAAGGACACTTTGACCTATAACTCAGAGGAGCCGGGAATCGAACCTGCAACCTCTTTATCCCAAGATGAGCCACTTCCGCCCAGGTGTGAAGAGGAAAATATTTATATTTATAATTTAGTCTGCTTTTAATTGTCTATTATCTGGCAGTTGGTAGATCATTTATGTATTCCACTCATTTTGTCGTTGCTTATTCCCAAATTGGATGCTAGAGGGCAGCAAATACTGCCACGGTTGCCTGTATTGATACCTTAAAGGGACAGTGTGTAGCATTTGACTACTGGTTTTCTCTGTGTCGTATTGTGCAACCGAAAATGAATGCCTGAAGACTAAAGAAGAATACAAAGTATGGAGACTCAAATTGACCAATTATTTTTTTTTTTTTTTTGTGGCTATTTCAAGGTTTGTTTTGTGGGGTCCCCATAGAAGCAAGATGGCCCACAATTGTTTCAGCTACCCCGAAGCGAGCCTCATTGTCATGTTTACTGATGCGAGGCGCCTGTGCCCGCTCCTTTGGCGCCAACTGCCCGGACTCTGATTGGCTCCCTGTCACTATTTTAACCCCGTCTTCCTGCCACCTGTTGTCAGTCCATCTGCGAACCTCAGTATAGGCTAGGCAAGCTTTTCAACCCTGACTCACTCCTGTTTTGGCTCCCTTCTGTTTCCCGGCTTCGACCCATTTTCTGATGTCGCACACATTTATTGCTCTCTTGTCCTGGCCACTGACCCGTTTTTGTCCGTTCCCGACAACGCTCGCCACGGAAGTCCCACTTCCGCATTCTGAGCAACCTGCTATCACCGGATCGTGTGTGCAATCCGTTCCCTTCTTCCCAATAAAACTGAGAAACGTACGCAAGTGGGTCCTGTCTCTGTTCTGGTCTTGACACTCATGTTATGTCTAATTAATACATATTTTGTTAACTTTAGTGTATTTAAAATAAATGCAAGTTTATATCATAGTTCAGGTATATTTGGTATTATTTACATTAAAATTGCTTTTTTTTGTTAATGAAGGTATTTTTTACCACTAGGAGGCGCTAAATAATACACACTGTCCCTTTTAGAAGACTGCTATTAAACCCATAAAATACCTACATTTTTATCCGTCATTTAAAAAAAACAAGGTTTGGCAACCAAAAATGTTGAAAGAGCCATATTGGACCCAAAAAACATGATTGGAGCCGCAAAAAAATTAAACTGTCACGTTTGCCATGGCGCCCGATTGGCCCCGCCCATGTGGCGCCAGCTGCGGCTCGTTGACAAATTGGCTTCCCTGTTATTTAAATCCAATCCTGTCACTCTCCTTTTGTCAACGAATCTCCGTGTATACAGGGCAAGCCTTTTTCGACCCTGACTCCCGCCACGCCCGTTTTTGCTCAAGTTTGTCTCTGGGTACAACCTGTTTTGATCCTGACCACGTCTGCTCTCCTGTCCCGGCTTACGACCCGTTTTTGTTCCCGAATACGTCTATTCTCCCGTTCTGGCTTACGACTCGTCTCCGACCCCGACGACGTCTTGCTCTCCCAGTCCCGGCTACCGACCCTATTTTCCGCCCCTGACACTGCCATCGCTCGCTACGGAAGATCCACTTCCGCGTTCGGATCACAATCCGAGTACGAGAGCGACTTGCTTCCCGTGCCTGGCAAACACCGGATCGTGGCTGCAGCCTTTCCTCTCTCTTTCAATAAAACTTTTGGTGAACAACACGCAAGTGGGTCCTGACATAAACTCTTTATATAAGCCTTACAAAAAAGGCATCACATTCTAATTCACTTCATTATCTACAATATTTTTAAAACTAGAGTGTAAGAAACGCAAATATGAGTCTACTATACCATTTTGGACCCCGGAAAATGTTGGAGGGCGTAAAAAATGTCCCCCAGGCCATAGCTTGGACACCATAGTATAAAGTTAGCATATTAAATCGTTTTTTTATGATTAAAATGGGAAAAAATACTTGGGTGTAATGTATTTTCTTATTCAAACTGTGAATGTTCTTATTTTGTGGAGAAACAAGATCAAATGTTTTTGAATACAACAAATACAAAAAATAAAAAGTATTACACTTTACTTGAAATACTACAAAAAAATACACTTTTGGTGCCAAGAAGGTTCAAAATACATATTTTAGGTGTTTTTTGTTTATATTTTACTTAATTATTCTTATTAAAAATCAGAATTGAATCTTATATGAAGTCAAATTTGGACTATTTTTAATGATCAAAAGTAGATTTTTTTATGGATTAAAGGATGATTTATTTTTATTTTGACTGGGAAAATATATATACTAATATATTTATAAAATACCCAAAAAATCCTAGAAAATATACTAATCCACTAAATATATAAATAATATATTAAGTAGTATTTAAAATAGTGCTAAAAATATTATATTCTGTCATTGACTTAAAATATGTTTTTGTTATTTTTAAATATTTTCACTATTTGTGTTTGTTTCTTCGAGTAGAATACACGAAAAAAAATGTAATCTTGAATTTCTGGTGTTAAATTTCACAACTTGAACTGAAATTTGCAGTAGCTCAAATACGGGCCGTTTTTGGTAGCAGCAAGACGCTGGATTGGCACGTCTGCCAATTTGGCAAAGCGGTTTTCATGAAACTGGGCGAGGCCGGCACGGCACAATGAAATGAGCATGGCATCGTTTCAATTTGGCAACCGGCGGAGGACGGGATTCTCGCACCTGCTCCAAAATCGGTGTCATATAAACCAAAACTAAAAACAATAAAGCAGTGGAAATGGTTCTCTTCTAGTCCACTAAAACCAAAGTCGACAAAAATCAGGATTAAGTTGATTAAATGCACGACTACAATGGCATTACCGTTACTATATCTGCATGTGCTTTTGCTCTCCTGAGTTGTTTACGTCACGTCTTTTCAGACGATGTCACCATTCAAAATAGCCACTATCATATGTTTAGGTAGCGATTACGAATACAGTATTTAAATAACAACCATTCCCTTCATTTTCCTCATGTTGAGGTTCTTGAGTTTTTCCTAGCCCTCATGTAGGTTTTAGATCAGGGGATGGTGTCATAATAGTCTGTGGTACAGCCCTTTGAGACTCCTTGTGATTAAGGGTGTCACAAATAAACATGAATTGAGTTGACTATTTACTACTACTAGACAAAAGGCGAATTGGTGAATACTGCAACCGACTCATTTCGTTTGGGAAAGAAATGGCTCTAAATGCCTTCTCTTGGAAGTGGGAGCCGGCTACCTACCAGTCGAGAGCCGGAGTAGTGCCTAAATTCGACTCCCCTGCGAAATCTGACACAACGATCGCTTTAATGTTTTAATCACACCAATCTATTTTCCTTGTGAAAAACAATAAACCGACCACGATTACAACAAACGTTCTGTCGGAAACGCAGCGCTGGTGAGCATATACGCGAAGGGGAGTCCGATTTTGCAAGGGGAGTCGGTTTTAGCCACAACACCAGTTCCCTTCAAGGCGCTATTTTTCTCTTTTGATTGGTCAAAATTGACTTTTTTCAGCGATTCTGTGTTGCTGATGTTGAATTTGTTAAGTATAATACAGTTTTTTTTAGGAAGATTTATAAATATTTTAGTGTATGTTTCCTGTGTTCACAGTGTTAAAGTTTAAGTGTTAATGCCCCTTCGTCCCTTTTTTTTTAAGTGATAAGTAAGTAATAATACATCCCATATGGGAATATATGGATTGAACAAAAACAGACCTCAAGAGCCATTTGGAAGCCGGCTCTTTGGAGTGACAAAAGATGCGAAAGCCGGTTCTCTAAGAGAGTCGGAATTCCCATCTCTACAATGGACCATTCAAGTTAGCTGTAGTTGTTTTTTATTAAAATGAATACTGGTTTAAGTCAATGTATGAAATAATTAATACCACTAGGGGTTGCTATATTATACAGCCTGGGGTTTTAATCTGGGTACCAGTTCCAGAGGCATCACTGTAATAGTCTACTCCCAACTTGTATTATCAGCAGTTCCAATGTTATAGCCTACACCAGGAGTCCTGAACCTGTGGCTGGCGAGCCATATATGGTTCTTTCTACGAGCATAAAAGGCTCGGAGATAAAATCGAACTATTGCAATCATTTAATATATTGCTACACGCAGAGCCAATTGGCACACCCACAACATCGAGACAACATGGATGCAAAGAAGTTTCGCTCCAGTATATATACACACACAAGATAAGTTTACCTACAGTTTACAGTCAAGATCTCACACCTACAGACCCCATTATGGCTCTTAATCACTGTATAATATTTTATATGGAAGCTCATTAAACCATATATGTTCATTATGGAGACACTATGTGAAAAAGCCACAGAACAAACTTTAAAGGAAAACCTTTGTTTCACCCTAATGCTTTAGTAAAGCACCAAAAGCAATTTGATTGGGTGAGCGGTAGACATAGGCGGAGCTATACACAGGGCGCGCGCACCCTTTGTCCTCGCTCAGGAGCAGTCAGTCTCCTCGTTTGCTGTATTTTGTGACAATTTTACAAAATAACTTTGCTTGCACCTTGTTGTGAAATCATTAAAAAATGGCAACAAATGAGCTTCAACACTCCTAAGTAATTGCAGGAGGGAGACGAATTGGAAGTGGTATATTTTTATCACTACGGGACACAGGTTCTGGTATTATTTTTACCTCATTGATTTTATGAAATCATTAAACATCACACAGTGAAATAACATGTGCTGAAGAATTAGCTTTTGTCTGTTGAGCCAGTTTTGGGATTTTGTTACATTTTGTCAAATATGTATATGGTATGGCTCTCTCAAAAGAAGAATTAAAACATTTTTGCTTTTATGGCTCAAAAAGGTTACCGGTCCTTGGTCTACACCCAACTTTTGGTTTTAGCTTTACAATCAACCATCCAATTGCTTGAGATAGTGCACTCGTTTTTGCAGATTGTTTTACTCTATCGTGTTTAATTTAAATTAAAGAGTTTTACACCACTGGGGGTCGTTATAATACACTCTGAGACTTTAAAACTTTTGGTTTTAGCTTCTCATTTAGAAGGTCATCAACCATCCAATTGCTCCATTTAGTGCACGATTTTGCTGATTGACTCTATCGTGTTTCAATGAATTACGTATGTTTTATACCACTAGGGGTCGTTATGATACACACTGAGACTTGAAATTTCTGGTATCACTTCCAGAGGCTTCACTGTTATTGTCTACACTAAACTTTCAGGCTTAGATGTCAAATTAGAAAGACAGAAACATATGTGTTTTTCTTATCAATTGTATCAAGTGTTTTATTTTGAAGAAATGAAGTAAATCCAGACAACTAGGGGTCACTTTATAATACACACTGGGGCTTTAATTTGGGTATCAGTTCCAGAGGCTCTACCGTAAACATCTAATCCCAGGTTTTGGTTTTAGCTCTCCAATGACAAGAACATCAACCGACCAATTCACTCATTCCCAAACAGTCCGTATCTGCGTGAAATAAATGAAACCTGGACCCTATGTGTGCTCTTTGTTTCCGGGGCCGTCGCGCTCGAAAGTAAGAAAAGTGCACGAATCGAAGGATCCGACAGCAAAAACTTGAGGGTATACTCACCTTCTTTGGGCGGCCGTTTGACTTCGGCACTCAGGTTGCAAACCTGACCGGCTTGAAGTTGCGGCGACAAACATCCTTCCGTTTGGGCGTTGAGCGGCAAAACCACATTGTTAAGCATCAGCATGCTCTCCGATTCGCCGTCTCCTAAATGTTGAGGACATGTACATTTGGTGTAGACGATCCCGCACGATTCCACCGTTCCCTTCTCCAATTTCAGGCAGTTTTCCAACCAGGTGCAAAGAACCTGACACCCGAACTGACTCGGGCTGGCTTTGTTCAACACCAAAAACTCCACCACCGATTTCTCCTCCTCGTCCTCGTCCTGTTTCGGAGGCGTCAATCCGTTGGAATCAGAGGGAAAGACCCTCCTCAACTGGGCGAAGTTTTTGTCGTAGAGCAAAAAGACGTAAAGGTTCTTCGAGTCGCACAGGTAGACGATGGACTCGTTGACTTTGAGCAAGGCGTTGATCTTCTCGTGGGAGTAATGGTCGAATTGGTAAGCCATTAAGGAATATTCGGAGCAGCTCAGGTCGTGTTTGTAGAGTTTTAGGTAGATGCTGTATTTGGTGGGGTCCGGGTTCTCCAGAGTCCAAGTACAGTTCGTGTAGTTTTTAGGGAACATTTCGGTCACTGAGTAGGATCCATAGATGACCCCCTTGACCAGGGTGGAACACCAATAATCTTGGGCGCCAGTTAATCCAAACATAACCAGAAGATAGGTGGAAAATAGATAGATCAACAGGTTTCGAACAGCCTTCATCCTATGTCATTTGGCCTGTGGAGAGGGAGAAGTGATTGATATACGTATTTTTTGTGTATAACGCGGTCTTATGAGAGACCGTATGAAAAGTAAATTTTATTTACTCTCACACAATACGACATACTCTCACACAGGCACAACTATACTCTCAAACGCAGTCGTACCCATGCACAAACAGTACTTTACATGCTATAATATACTCTCAAACATGTACAAATATACTCTCATTACCCACTACTCTACTCTCTCTCACATACCTCTATACTCTCATTCACGCACTGCTATACTCTCTCATACATATTACCACATACTACCGCCAGTTTGACGTCAAAGTGTACCACATCTACACACAGAGAGAGAGAGAGAGACGTACTTAAGGTAACTGAAGCAATGAATACTGATCTGTCTCTCCCTCTCTCTCTCTCCCTCTCTCTGTCTTTCTCTCTCTCTCATCCCCCCTCTCTTTTCTCTCTCTTCTCTCTCTCTCAGTCTCTGTCTCTCTCAGTCTCTGCCTCTCTCTCTCTCAGTCTCTCTCTCTCTCTCTTCCATATTTTCTCTCTCTCCCCACTCGTTTTTATCTTTGTGTCGCTCTCTCTGCTTTTTTTCTTTTTCCATCTCTCACTTGCTTTGTCTCTCACTCTCCCTCTATCTTCACTTATTTATCTTTCTATCCCTTTCTCTCTCCCTCCACTTATTTCTCTTTCTCTCTCCCTCTTTTTCCATCTTTTTTCTCTTTTCATAATTTTCTCTCCCTCTGTCACTGCTTTTTTCTCGTTCCATCTTTCTCTCTCTCACTCCATGTTTTATCTTTCTATTTCTCTCCCACTCTCTTCACTTTTTTCTCTGTCTAACTCTCTTTAAATATTATTTCCCTCTCTGCTTTTCTCTCTTTCCCTCTCTATCCGTTTATTTCTCCCCCCTCTCTCTCCCTCTCTCTTGTCATCTTTTCTCTCCCTCTCTCTCCACTCTTGTATCTCTCTCTCTCTTTTTCTCTCCATCTCCCTTATCTCTCTTTTTCTCCACCCCCATACTCTCTTTCTCTCACCTCTCTCTCCCTTTCTCTCCCTTGAAGGCACGGGCGACTGGTCCATATGAGCTGTGTCATCTCTGTCGTGTGGATTATAGAAACTCCACAGTATGAACAATTGAAATTGGGTAAAACTTTACCCTGATTTTGAAAAACTAAAAGCTATTTGAATCTAGTTCCATCATGATTATATCTTTAAAAAGCAAAACGAGATGTTAAGAACTGCTGGTGAGCCAATTGATCCGACTCTTTTTAGTGAGTGGAGCCGGAAGAGCCTGTTCCCTAAAAAAAGAGCAGGAATTCCAATCACTAGTTCCCTAGCTTTCTTACTGTACTTTGTGCAAACATTGCCACCTTGCGGTTACTCCTGTTATATATTTATTTCCGCCATGCGTGCATGTTGGTGAGTTGAAGACATTTGGACTAGTTAAATGGGTCATACTGCAAAACAAAAATAATAAAAAGAACAGAAATATATACGTAAAAGTGTGAGCTTATGTTGCGTAATATATGTTATAGTGACAATTGCTCTCGTGTTTTCGTGCGAATAATCACGCGCAACTTCATTATTTCCCATTTTAGGGAGGAGGGGGTTCAATTTTATCAGTAGCGTGCATGGGACGTGCAGAAAAAAACAAGGGGGTGGGGGGGCATGTCCTGATTGCTTTAATCCTGCAGGCAATGCAGCTGCAAGCGGTTGCGTGTACGCGCAAAAGTGGAGGCACCGTGCACGCGCACACCAAGAATGGGTGGGGGGGTTGTGCAATGTGCAATACACCCCTCCTCATTTCTATCTTTTTTTTTTAACTTGTTTGCCGTGCAAAGGGTGTGGAATCAGCTGTGAGCTCTAAATCCACATCCTTTTGAAAGATTCATGTGCAGGGGGTGGGTGGGTAGAGGGGGGGGGTCGTTTGGGGGAAATCAGTATTCCTGGGGACCAGGGAGGAGAAATGGGGTCGTCATGAGAAACAAGCTCGGGTTATTTATTTATATTCCGGGGTCTCAAAAGCAATCGCCTCTCTGGAGGCGAAAGGAGATGCGGTGCTACTTTTAAGTGCTGTTTGGATTTTTAAAAGAGCGGATCATCGCTACTGAATAAACATATCGTCTGCGTGGAATCGTGAGGGAAAGGATGCAGAAGGCGCGCGCTCACACGCACGCGTCGGTTTTTTTTTTTTTCAAGCCATGCGAAAACTTTAACACCGATAAGTGTGAATTAAAAAGATACAATCATGTGAATCTTACCTTACACCGCGGGATCTATGGCTATTTTCCCAACATACTTGAACGCATCCTTATAAATCAAGTCTCTTCGGTGAATCCATACTCCGGCGCAACAAGATGCCAATTTTTTAAAAAAAATAAAAAACAAAAAAAAAATTACACTCCGTTCTCCCCGCTCGTATCCACAATCCTCTTCATCATCCGTATGCGTTTTACAATCCGGACTCGAACCCCCCTCCAAAAAAGCGACAGTCACCGATTTTCAAAACACACGCGCGCACCAAAAGGAGAAAATACTAAATCATTTTCTCATTTTTTTCACAATAAAATCTGCCTTTCTATTCCATTTGCAAGTCGGCATCCTCTCGTCACGTCGAGCGAAGATATCCGTCTAGAGTGGGTGGAAGGGGAGATGTTTTTTTAGGATGGGGGGGGGGGGGGGGGGTAGTGAGGATGCACACACACACAAAAAAAAGAGAAATAAAAGAGGAAGAAAAAAGGAAAAAACGGCGATTTAGCTTGCGGAGCTGCAATAACACGTCACAGTCTCCGTTCACTTCTTACTGCGTCTGGCACACACATTCTTTTTTTTTTCTTCCTCACCCCTTTCTCCCTCCTTCCTCCCCTTTTTGGACTGCACTTAATTCCAATTTAAAAGGGTCCTCCCCCTTAAGAACCGGACTCTTCTCATTGATGCTCAGAAAACCTTTGCGCCATGCAGCATCCTCCAAACGTGGATTATTTCACGTTATTTTAATCGAGAAGATGGAGATTTTCAAAATAAAATCCGTTCCCGTCTGTTGCTTGGATTTATTGGACCATATCTCCGGATTTGCACATTGGACAACTTTCCTAATTTGTGGAGTTATATTTATGTACTCAAGTATGACTTTTATCTTGTATGTCGTTGTCTTGAAAAAAATGTTTTTATACTTTGAAGATATTTTGTGTAAAAGTTTGATAAAAATGGCAATTTCCCAAATTCCCCAGCAGGTAGAGCAACAACTCTTCCGTTACCGTGCATGCGGCGTTCACGAAGAATTGGAATTAGTAATAATGGGATGAATCTTGACTCTGTTATTTTTTCCATTTTTAAAATAAAAATTGCTTGGAAAAAAAAAGAGAAAAGAAAATCATTATTCGTGGGTTGTGGGCGCAATTACTCGATAAATCCAGTAGGTGGCATGTGGTAGGAGAAAACAACAAGTATAAGTGATGAGGATACGATGAGGACCGATGCCATGTATCGGTATCAGACTGATAACTGGGTTTCATGATCGAGTATGATACTAGTTTTGACTGCGCTATTCTAAATGACCTTGTCAAACTTATTTTTACTCCAGGGCCACAGGATAGAACAAACATTCTCTCAGGGGCCGGACCAGTAGATTCAAAAGAAAAAGAGCGAGAAAAAATAAGAGAAAGAGAGAGAGAGAGAGAGAGAGAAAATGAGAGAAAAAAAGAGAGAGAAAGAGAGAGAAAAAGAGAGAGAAAAGAGAGAGAATGAGAGAGAGAGAGAAAGAGAGAGAGAGAAAGAGAGAGAAAAAGAGAAAGAGAAAGAGACAGAGAGAGAAAGAAAAGAGATAAAAAGAGAAATAGTGAGAGAGGGGGAAAGAAAGAGAGAGAAAGAAAGAAAGACATCCAACGAGAGAATAAAAGATAAAAAGAGAGAAGGTGAGAAAATAGAGAGAAGTGGAAAGCAGTATCAGTATCAGAATGATACCACGCTAAGTCTCTATAGGATCTGGTAATTTTAATTGGGGCAGAAGTGTGTGATCAATGAATACCTTTATACTGATATCATATATCTGTATCAGACTAAAATGTGAGAAAATCTTCAGGATATGGTGCGATACCAGGTATGATTGACCACTTGCAGAGATTTTTATCAGGGTCTAAGGGTGTGACCGATAAATCCCTTGAGGACTGATAACAGCAAATATCAGTATCGGACTGATACCATACCCATGATGAAATACCAGTATTGCCCGCCCTTTTATGGTCTTTTTGATTGGCAATAGGCAATTACCTTTAATACAGATACCATGTTTTGGTATCAACGAATACCCGACCAGTACTCCAGGACCTGGTGCAATACCGGTTTTGACTGCCCTCTTGTGGCATATTATAACAGAGTTTGATTAATATACACGTACAGTCCCGATATCATGTATTAGTATCAGGGTGATACCTGACCTGGTTTCCAGAATCTGGTACAATACCAGTTCTTAAATACCCTCTTGCGGCCATTTAGGTGAGGTAGAAGGGTGTGATCAATTAAAACCTTGAGTACTGATATCATGTATTGGTATCGGACTAAAACCCGACTAAGTCTCCAAGTCCTGGTGTGATATAATTTTTGACTATGATTTTGTGGCCATCATAATTAGGGTAGGTGAAACCAATGAATACCTTGAGTCGTGATACTATGTGTCGATATCAGACCGATACCGGACCTTTTTTTTCTCCATAATCTGGTACAATACCAGTTTTTTCTGCTCTTTCGTGGCCATTTTAATTGGGACGGAAGAATGTAGCCCTGAATGCTTTAAGTACTGATCCCGTGTATCAGTATCAAGCTGATACCTGATCCGGTTTCCCAAATCTGGCTTAATACTAGTTAAGAGCACTGTCTCGAGGCGATACACTACAGGCGATACACGAATACTTTTAGTGCCAACGCCAAGTATCGATATCAGGCTCGTTGCGATAACTTTTCTGAATACTATTTCGCTGTAACAGAAATCAATATCAGTGTCGATTCCAACCTCACGGTAAGGTAGAATCTTAGAAGTCTTGGCATGTGTTGACAATATATTTTGCCCTCTAGGGGGCGTGTTATACTAAGGAACCAGATAATACAGTAAAATGATACTGTCATTGTTTTGAATCAAAGGTTATTTACTATATCTACGTTATTTTTTGTGGCAAGGAATTTCCTTAACGACTGGGATCAGATCTGGTGATATTTGTGATATGTTCATGTGAAAAAAATTGGTACGGAACATGCCTGGACTTTATTGTCAGGAGAAATCCATTTTCTGGAAATAAGTACGAATAAAAATAAACCTGGATTATTTTCCGGACTGAAAGTCATATATTGTTTAGTTGATACTTCGCATCGGTATTTGTTGCACATTGAAGTGTTGGTATCACTACACAAAGTGGAATTCAACAAAATGATATTTAAATAGGTACATTCTTTAGGAATTAATCGTGGGATTCCCCTGGGGTCAATTTTAGGGCCACTCCTGTTTAAAGGCTTACTGTTTCTTCTTCTCTACCGATGACAAAGGACCAGTCGATACCATTTTAAACGTTATCGAGGGTAGATCATTTCCCACGCAGTCTATGAAAAGCGCTTTATGAACACACAAAACCCGACAGGACGCTGAAGAGTAACGATTTAATCGCAAAAAGACACACCAGAGAGAACAGATCTCATCAAGCCGGGAAATCACCATTGATTTGACATATTTTTTGACGTAGTATCACACCCAGTAAATATCGGAGATGATATATCGCCGTAGGGGGAATAAACAATGAAAAAAAAAACAATTTCACTATGAGCAAATTGTGTATCTTTGAGTATGGTTATGTTTCCTTCTCTAGCCACTTGATTATTACGAAGCAACGCTAAGCTTTACGTGCAAACCATGCGATACATGTGCTAGCAATAACCCGGCTAGCGTATTTCCCATTTTTACGACGTAATCCGGCTCTGTATCCTTGGACGTGATATGAGTGTTAGGGCAATAGTAAAGGGGCGCAAATAAACCAGTTCTTGACAAGTACTTGAACTCTCGGTCAACAATCGGCATATGAATACGATACTATGTGGCATTGATAGGTATGCAAAAGCATGTATCACGGTTGAGAATTGATACTAGATGGGGGGTGAAAATCGTATAAATACACATATATATTGTTGTAATATTAAAATTCTTTGTAAGTACATGTGTTTTGTAGCCAATTGTGGCCTTGAATGTGATCATATCAGACCTGTTTGAGGCAGTTGGTTAGTCTACAGTGGAAAGGTACTAAAAGTGCTTTCGCTTTCCTCAGATTTTGTTCTCCAGACTGCCCTTTAAGTATAAAAGTGATTGTCAGCCGGTTATCTTAATCTTTGCTCCTTTGAGTTACTACACCCATTGTTTATGTAGCTCAATTGTGTCCGGAATATTCTGTAATGAAAACTTTGAAGGTACTGCTCATCTTTTTACAACCTAGGTGGGAGATACCTGATATCAGTATCAAAACCAGTATATTGTTTTATGGACTAAAATCATACTTTGTTTTTTGTCCTAATATTTCCAGTTCAGGTACTGTTCAGAATTGATATCCATTGAATAATTGGATGTCAGTATCAGTCAGAAAAATAGAATAGAATAGAATAGAATATACCTTTATTGTAATTGTTAATAGTGCACTGATTTTTTTTTATTTCCCTTGAGCATTTCTACAACCATTGTTCTGAAGCTTATTCGTGCCCAGAATATTCTGTAATAAACACCAGCCTTTATTTTCACCAACCTACTGTCTTACTACCCATATGGTAGATTCAACACATAGGTATCGGTGCCAATAGTACCTTTATTAAAAGGTAGTCTTAGTCTTGTAACATATGTCAAAACTGTCTTGTTTTCCCTCTAGTGGCCGTTCTAAAATCAGGAATAGGGACAAGAATTATGTTATATTGTCATTTTTTTTCCATTTAAACTGTATAGAATATTTGTTTTTCCGATTTTTTCTATTTCTTCATGTTTTGGCTCTCCAGACCGATATAAAAGTGATTGTCAGCCAACTTAGTCTTTACACCTGTGAATTTCTACAGCCAATGACTCTGTAGCTCATATGTGCCCAGAATATTCAGTAATAAACTGTTCTTTACTCCAGCCTTTATTTTCACCAACCTATTGTCCTACAACCCGGATGGTAGACACAACACGTTAGTATCAGTTCCGATCCTACGGTTATCGTAAGGTAGTCTTAGTATGACGATACTAGTCTTGTTTGCCCTCTAGTGGCCGTTTTACAATCAGGAACTTGAATTGAAAAATACAGTGACATTATATTGTCGTTTTCTTTCAAACCAAATTTAATATTTGTTATTCCGACTCTCTGGATGTTCTTATGTTCTGAAGTGCCTTTCGGGTATAAAAGTGATTGTCAGCCAACTTTGTCCTTGTGTAGCGACCCTCTTTCATGCACGACACAAGGTTTCACAATCTCTGGGTTTATTGCCTGCATTCAGTAAACAAAACAATACAAAAGTCAGGGGCCTCTGTTCACGACTGCAATTATCTTCAGCGCTTACAAATTCACTTCAGCTACGGCAAGCAGAGAACATGCGAGTACATTAAAAATGAAACTTCCATAATAACAATGAACATAACTTTCCCACGTACCTGCATTCAGTAAACAAAACAATACAAAAGTCAGGGGCCTCTGTTCACGACTGCAATTATCTGAAATATTAAAGATATAAAAGAACGGGTCATCACTCAACAGGCCGCACCTCGTGGCGTGTTTGCATCAAAACACGTTGCATCTTCATTTCAAGCTGTATTGCTCTACTTCTTATTTAATGCTTATACATCATTTAGCACAACTTATATATCTTTATAAACAAAAATAATTTGCGAAAGCAGCTCATATGTCTAGCAAAATATGCATTTTTTTATCCAACTGATATTGGGCACATCTTACCTTCAGCGCTTACAAATTCACTTAAGCTACGGCAAGCGCTGAAGCCCATAAAGTGCCAAACGAAAAAGACAGTCGCAGACGCCCATGACTTAACAACTGAATGAGGTACCGGAATATTAACAGTAATACAACAAAAACACAGGTTTTGTGAGAATTCAAAAAAACATTCAAAACAATCAATTTTCAACTCTGTTACACCTGCACGTGATTTTTTACAGCCACTTGTAGTAGTTATAACATATGTTGTTACTAGTCTTGATTTCCCTCTAGTATCCATCAGGAACTAGAATTGAAAAATACAATGATATTATGTTATTGTTGTTTTCCTTCAAACTGAATTCAATATTTGTTTTTCTCTTCTGAGTTTTTCGAAATTCTTAAGTTGCGGTTCCCCGGCTCGCCTTTTTGGTTTAAAAGTGATTATCAGCCAACTTTGTCTTTGCACTCGTGAATTTATACAACCATTGATTCTGTAGCCCGTATGTGCCCGGCATATTCTGCAAGAAAATTTTTGAAGGAACTGTTCATCTTTCCAAATTTTACTTTTACAAACCTATTGTCATGGTCATCACTCTGTTCATCTGCAAATAATTAGAAATATTTGCATATAGAGAAAACAAGGCACGATTAAGGCTTTTAAGGGAGAAAGTGTAAATCAATACCGGCAATAATTTGGTTTTACTTTTGGAGAGTGCAGGTAAGCTTCTCTAATCATTTTTTCCGTGGACAGTTAACTCCCATTAGCCCGGCGCTCACTTTCGGCCACGCTTGAACCTCTTTCGCCCGAGCAGATGCTCGGCAAAGAAGGGGTTTGTAAAGATTTTTTCCGATAAAGTCTCTGGTTGTAATGCTTTCCCGATCGATACTATCGATTGAGAAAGTATAATTGACTCGGTTTTAGTTAAAATTTAATTAATTAACTTGAATTAAATGATGAATAAGTTCATGAAAACTATCGAATCACGTAGAATCGATAGTAAACAATCGACTATTGATATTAGGCTGATTTGTAGGAATATGTTGAAAACCATGTAGTATATTTAAGAAGTAAAATCAATTTATCTTAAATGAAATTAACTTAAATGAAAGGTTAAAAAATATTCTGATGGAATTGAAGGATTATATGTAGATAGTCGAAGATTAATACCGTGTATCTTTATTGGTCCGATACTTGGCCTGATTTATAGAAATCAGTGCTGAAAAATTAAAAATATGGTATTATATTTAGAAAAACAAGCAAATATCCTTCCATCCATTATCTGACCTGCTTATCCTCAGTAGGGCCGCGGGGGTGCTGGAGCATATTCCAGCTGCCCCGGGGACGTGGACAGGGGGCAATCTGAACTGGTTGCCAGCCAGTCCCAGGGGACAAAGAGACAGACCTCCACTCATTCATACCGAGGGACAATTTGGACCGGCCAATAAACCTGACATGCATGTTTTTAGAATGTGGGAGGAAACCGGAGTACCCGGAGGAAACCCACGCAAGCAAGGGGAGAACATTCAAACTCCGCACAGGGATTTTCGATTCCATGACCTCAGAACTGTGCCACAGACACCCTAACTACTTGCCTGCCGTGCCAATTAACCTGACACGCATTTTTTGGAAATGTGGGAGAAAAACCCACGGAGGCACGGAGAAAACATGCAAACCTCACACAGGGAGGCTGCGGTAGCTGGACTTGAACCCTGAACCTCTGCACCATAGGGCTGCGCACTAACCACCCACCCGCATGCAAGCAAACATAAGTTTACCAGTTAAAACAAACTAAATGAAAAGTTGATAAATATTAACATTATGTAACTAAATTACGGTAAAACCGAAAGACATTATACCTACATATACGTCAATGTCAGGTAATATATTTTAAAAAAGGGATACCATGAATTCCCCTTCCCAGAATAGAATTGATGAAGGAAAAAATATCGCTCTCGTAGCACAAAGTAAGACGTCAACTTGTCCAAAGGTAAAAACTCGGAACACTTGCGCTGTTATTTATCTCAGTTAACCTACCAAGACATGGCCGTCTCTCTAAACTTTCGGCCCATTCAAGGAGAAAACTAAACAGAAAAGCAACCAAGAGGCCACATTAGATGACGTGCAAGTATATACAGCTGTGGTAGGACAATCAATGCATAATACAACTATAAGTTGTACTCTGCATAAGTCTGCCATCAATGGAAGAATCGCAAGAAGAAAGCCCTTTCTGAAGGAATACCAACAAAGGGCCGTTTGTCTTTTGCAAGAAGCCACATGGGAGACATAAATAACATAGGAAAAAAGGTGCTCTGGTCAGATGAGACCAAATTTTTTGGACTAAATGCAAAACATAACATTTGGCGCAAAAGTAACACTGCATATCACCCTGAAAACACCATCCTCACTGTCAAACATGGTGTTGGCAGTATCATGCTCAGGGGTTCCTTTCTTTCAGCAGGAAGCTGGTTTAGGTTAATTGGAAGTTGGATGGATCCAAATACAGGGCAATTCTGGCAGAGAATCTGTTGGAACCTGGGAGAGACCTGGACTTGAGGCACAGGTTCACCTTTCAAAAGTACAATGACCCTAAACATAAATTATAAACTACAATGGAATGGTTTAAAACTGACAATATCAAGGTATTCAAATTGCCAGACTTCAATCCTATAGAACATCGAAAATATCTGAAATCCTATAACATCGGAAATATCTGAAATTCTAGATCTATTTGAACGATTCATGGATATAACTGAAAAATACTGCGCGCAAACGATCATCATTAAACCTTAAGAACTTAAGCTGTTTAATAAGGCAAATATTTCTGTTTCAAGATATGCAAAACCTATACTTGCATACCCAAAAAAAACATGTGTCTGTGATTGCACCAAAATAACATTGTACAGAGTATTAACTCAAAGAGGGCCAACATTTTTACAACTCCAACTTTTCAAATATTTTTGTCATGGTTGCCGATTCAGAGCATATTGGCGCCAGCAGCCCAGACAGCTGATTGGCTGTTGAACTCCTTTTAAACCCCCGACTTCCAAGAGATCCCTGTCAGATCGTTATGCGAACCGTTGCCCCCAGCTCGGTAAGCTTTTACGTTAGACTCTGTTCCTGCCCTGCTTTTCTCTGCCTGATCCTCGTTGCCAACCTGTTTCCGGACCTGACTCTCCCCCGTTCCGCCTGCCTGTTATCCGATCTGTTTCGCCCAGTTACCTGCCTGCCTCCTGTTGCCGACCTCGTTTCCGATCTTGACACAGCCCTTGCTCTCCTGTCCCGGCTAGCGACTTGTAATTCCCGCCTATCTTCGACCCTCCTCCCTCGACACGGAAGTGCCACTTCCGCATTTCCTGCTCCTCTTGTCCATCAACCATCGGATGGTGGAAGCAAGCCCTGCTCTCCCTCTTTGATAATAAAAACTGAGAAAACGAGCGCTATTGGGTCCTGTGTCTGTTTCTGGTATGTGACAGTTTTACTTGTTAGCACAATTTAAAATGTTGGATAATCTTGGTTTCTTTTCACGATTGTGTCTCACATGTTGTCGAATCTTGGAAAAACATTTTGAGTTTGAAGCCTGAAATAGGGCAATTTGTTGAAAAGTTCTTGAGGGGGCAATACTTTTGCAAGGCAGTGCCCTCATGTTACTAAGTAACAGTGAAATTGAAATATATGTAGTTAATACAATAAAAAAAGCAATTTTATGAATTTCCCTATCACAGAATAGCATAAATTAAAGAAACATATTGCGCTCGTAGCACAAAGTAAGAGGTCAACACGTCCCAAGGTAGAAACTGGAAAAACTAGCGCCGTTCTTCGTCTAATAGCCGTCAGAGTATCCGTCATTATCCCGTCAATTCAAGGATCTTCGAGATCGTATGAATTATTCATAGCGAGCGTATAAAAGACAGATCCATTATCACCTGCTCCTGTTTGCGCGGTTGTGGCTAGCATGCTACACGCCTGTATTGTCTGATTTGTGATCTTGCGCCCGTTTGATCGTGTTCCTGGTAAAATCAATACGATGAAGATAACGGGATTACGTTGTTTTAGGGCTTGTGGTCTGGAAATATTGATGAAGTAGCGCTCTGGTGGAAAAATGATGAAGCTAGCTAGCATTGATGAGGATGCTAAATCTTCTGAATAACAAAGGCAATTCGTGTGTTCAATTCAACTTTCAGGATCCTGACCAAGTAGCTGAAGAGAGCAGATCTGTTCAGGAATTTAATTACAAAGAAACAAGGCGGTACACAAACAGAATATTCTGGGCTTTTCAAAAAAACAAAATAATCCCCAACAAGCTCTAACATACTGGCTGATCATCGTTTTGATGACAATTTAAAACTGAAAATAGGATTTTTATATCAAAGTAAGAGGTCACATTTTTTAAAGAGACCTACCGTAGATTCGAGACTATAAACCGCTACTTTTTTCCCAACGTTCAACCCTGCGGCTTATTCAGTGATGCGGCCAATTAATGTAATTTTTCTAACAGCCGCCAGCAGCGCTCGAGTACAAAAGGCAAGATTTAGACCGATGGAACATATGCGCAGAGGAAGACTGCAACAACATACTCTCATCATGCAAATTGCCAAAAAAAAGGCACATGACGCAGCTTTCAAGCTAAAAGTAATCGAGCAGTCCGATTAAGAAGGAAACAGAGCTACTGCACGTAAATTTTACTTTGCGAGCGTGTTGCTAGCGTGTTCTAGAATAAGGGAACGTGGTACGAGGTCTTTGTGACAAGGTTTCTTTCCCCTTACTGGGGAAGACGACTTTGTAGACACCGTTATGAGGAGGAAGATAAGGACGGTGTACCGTGATTTCTACAAGTATGGTATGTTTTTTCAACAGAGCCGTTTACTGTGTTGTGAGCGTGTTGCTAGTAGCGTTTTGCTACTCTTCACAGGCACGGTTTGGGATGAAAGTTATAATATTATTATTAAAGCTTTGAAAACTCTCTTAGTGTACCGTCTTTCTTTGTAAATATGTGTAACCATGTATAATATGTATTTGCAACTGTATATTTTTGTAATGTATTTATTTTAGAGACTTATTCTGATATGTTTTGTACGGGCGAATCAAAAAGAAGGGACGGAAACCACAGGGGCTGATGGGAAGTGGAGTAAACGTGAGACGTGTTGTGAAGGCGGCGGACAATAGCGGATATATATTTTTCCCAACCTTACCTTTGTAAATATATTTTTTTTTTCCTTGGATTATTTTCAACGGAACCCGGACTCTGCAGGTCTGCATCAAACCTTAAGTACCGGTATCATTTTCCGGCTATGTTTTTTGGACTTTATCAGGTATTGGTTAAATTAGGCGATCTGTTACAGCCGGTGCCCAGGGGGGCCAGCCAGCCGGTCGCCACGGCGACCATGCTGGACATGACAGTGATTGTGTTACATGTTTACATGTTGGCGCATGCAGCTTATATACAAGTGCGGCTTGTGTAAGTACAAAAGCGGTTATCCTCTTAAAATGTGGTGGGTGCGGCTTATAATCAGGTGCGCTCTATAGTCCGGAATTTACGGTATGTTAAGTGAGGATCTAACTAGATTTTGTAGGTGGTATAAGATTATGGCAGGTTTATCAGGACACCACTTAGAAACACTGCTGGGAATGTGAATGAAAGTGATCACAAAAAGTAAATTCGAACATGGGAATGAACATAAAGTGTATATATATCAACTAAATGAATAATGTGAGTATTAAAGTAATACTGTGCTAAATAAGTAATAAAATGATTATAACTGGATAACTCACACAATCATGACTACATATTAAGTGACACATTTTAATAATCTAGCCTTAGCTTAGACGACTAAAGAGATAGCTAGCTAGCCATTTATCTTTCTACTAACCATCCAGTAACCCATTTGTTTTTAAAGTATACATCTTTCAAAAATGTATTCCCTTAAAATACTACGCAAACAGCCAAAACGACATCCGTTTTTGCAGTACAACTCCCTTCTGAAGGTCTGACCCAAGAATAAACCTCCAAATCTCATTACTGTCAGTCCGACATGCTCCCCACTAATCCACCCGAGCTGCCCTTGAAATAAAATATCTCATCAATTATTGAAAAAGTACTTTTTTTAAAATTCAAGAGTCATCAACTGACTCTTAACCCAAACCCTTAAAACTGTGATTTTTCAGACCCAGGATTCACTTACCCTCTAAAGTTATAAAACGAACAAAATAGAAGAACTTCTTATTTATAAAATACAGTATTATGTCCAACTATTTCTATGTACCTGATGCAATAAAAACAAAAAATGACATGTATGTAAGACAAATGTCTGATTTTAGAAGTTTAAATACATGACTCGAGTGCAAAGAATAAACACGTAAAGAAAAGTCCTCACCTCATAGGCAGAAAACTGTATACATTTTCCTATTTACAACATTTTTGTGTAACAATTTTTGGTTACAATTTTTCTCTTAAGGAAAATAGTTCAAGTATTTATTTTAAATAAAAAACAGAAAATCTTTCAAAAAATAGAAAAAACAATCCACCTTGGGTCACTGAATGAAATCCGGCTCAAAGGACCAAATGATAAGTTTACAGTTTAGTAGGCACTTAAAATAAGGAGAAACGGCATCAATGGATTGAGATCTTGCAAGGGGAACGGACGATAAGTAGCTCAGGAGGTAGAGCGCTCGTCTTGGGATCAAGGGATCCCAGTTCAAATCCCGGCTCGTCCGTGTTACATGTCGAAGTGTCCTTGGGTAAGACACTGAACCCCTAATACCCCCAATAAGCAGGTTAGCGCCTTACATGGATGCAATACAAGGCCGCTTTTGGGAAATGTGGAGCACATTGTAAAGCGCTCTAGGAAGTCTTTGACTTGAAAAGCGCTATATAAACGAAGATCATTTCATTGTACAAAAACCCACACAATAACAAATTCTGAATCTGTTCTAAAAGTCCTGCCCTTTTGCACTTTTTTTTATTAAACATTTATAATTAATGTTGATAAATAATCTTTAAATATCCTTGGAAAAAACATGCCATTGTTCTTTAAGTTGTATCATTGTTGTCTTCAAACAATAAGTTAAGTAATTAACATTCATTAAAAACAAAAAAGAGCTAATAAAAATAACAAATTACAGAAGATATACAGTGGAACCTCGGTTTTCGAACGCCTCTCAGTTCGAAAAAAACGGAGTCCGACCAAAAATTTCGAGAAATTCTTGCTCCGCTGTTCGGTCAAAAAATCGGAGTTCGATTGCTGGTAATGCGTGAGTGCGTACGCTAGGGTGCGATGCTGAGCGGCGTACGGGTGTAGATCGCTCTTTTCGTGACCCACTGTTATGCGGACGTGGTTCGTTTTGCTTTCGCTTTTAATATAGGTGTACGAAGTGTTTTAGCCCCTAATTATGCCTCTAAAGAAAGTCAGTGCAAGCAGCAAAGTTGCTATAGGTGAAAAAAGAAAAGTAGTGCGTACAACTATTGCATTTAAGAAAGAAATAATAGCAAAATATGAAGGAGGTGTGCGAGTGTCTGATCTTGCTAAGGGATACCTCACTGTCCACCTGCGCCTTCTACTGACCACCACAAAGGTAAGAAATCCTATTCATAATTATTTTCTTTATCCTTTTTTTTATTTTTACACGTTAGCGTAATCTTTCGTACATAAGATTACGATAACGCGAACGTACGATTAGCCTGGGTTACCTTTTTGATTACGTTAAACATTCAAGTTAAACATTCAGGGTGTTGGAACGGAGCCCAAAATTCAGGGTGTTGGAACGCAGCCCCGTTTCCAATGAACCCCTCACCACTTGTGCTAAATGACTTGTAAACGACCTGATTTTTTTATTTTTACACGTTCATGATAATGCGAACGTACGATTAGCCTGAGTTAGCTTTATGATTACGTTAAACATTCAGGGTGTTGGAACGGATTAGAACGATTTACATTGTTTTTAATGGGAAAAATTATTTCGGTGATCGAACAAATCGGTTTTCGAACTGGGTTCTGGAACGGATTATGGTCGAGAACCGAGGTTCCAATGTAGTTGTCTATGTGACCTAAGAAAATTGATTAGTTATATTTTTGCCTATTTCTGAAGTCTCTTCAACATGGTATTACCAATGTGTCTTGTATGTAATGATTGGGGACAAATATTATCGCCCCCTAGCCAAACAAAGGTGGTGCTAAATTTCTTCGTCTGGAATCAAAGTATGTACAGTGTATTTGTTTGACTGTCTGCCCACCCACAAAAAGGGGGAAGGAGTTTAGATATAACCACCATCTTTTACAGACAGTCCGGTAAGTTACCCTAGATGTGAAAAATGACAAAAAAGCTGACTCAGCACTTTCGGTTTTGTGGTCTCAGCATTTTTCTCAGTGAGTAATTGCACTCTCCCAGGCCAGAATGATATTGCATATCAGCGGGTAAGTTACCTCTGATGTGAAAAAAAAATCTTATTTGGCATTTTTGGTTTTGCTGACTGCGCAGCTTTTCCAGAAAGACATACTACGTTTTCGGGCTAGAACAAGTTTGACCTGGATGACTGTATTTCACAAGCAATCAGGTAGGTCACTCTAGAGGTGAAAATGCACTCAAAAAACAAAACTGACACAAAATCTTTGGTTTTGCTAATTATGCAGTTTTTCCATAACGACACTCCCGTCTTCCAGACCAAAACAAAATGTAATTTTAACACAATGTCTTGGACAATGTCTTGAAAGGTTTACCTAAATTGTGGGGAAAAAAAATGCCTAAAAAGGTGACTCAGCGCTTTTGGCTTTGCTGACTCAGCATTTTCCTAGGAAGACATTCCACTCTCTCAGGCTAGAACGACATAGAATAACAACACCATTTTTCACAGGCAGTCAGGGAAGTCACCTAAGATGTGAAACATACCCCCCAAAAGCCTGACTCTGCAGCTTTCTCAGAAAGACATTCTACTCTTCCAAGCCTGAAAAAGTTTGGCTACAATGACAACCTTGTAAAAATATATAGGAATATCACTCTATAAGTTAAAATCCACCTAAAACAATCACTCAGGACTTACGGTTGTGCGGAGTCCTTTTTTATGAAAACATTCTATTCTGACAGACCAGAACGGCATTGTATGCCAACATGTTTTCAAAGCAGTCAGGTAGGTTACCCCAGATGAGAAAACTGCCCGAAAAAAATCTGACTTGGCATTTTTTGTTTCGCTGACTCAGAAAATTTTCCTCCGAAAGACGTTCTACTCTCCTAGGCCTGAACAATTTTGGCCAAAATGACAATATTTTACAAGCAATTAAAAAGTTCACTCAAGGGGTGTCTCTGACTCAACAGTTTTTTTCAGGCCAAAAACAAAGTCAATGTCAACACACTGTCTTGCACACAGTTAGAAGGGTTGGCTTATATGTAAAAAATACTAAAAACAATGAGGTGAATCATTTTTAGTGTTTGCTTACTCTGCATTTTTTTTCCAGCGAGACATTCCTCTCTCCTAGGACCAAAAACAAAATTAAATGTTAGCACAATGTCTTGCACACAATTTGAAAAAAAAATGTTAAAAGTTAGTAGACTCAGTGCCTATATTTTTTGCTCAGTTGGCCTGTTTTTTTTCAGAAAGATATTTCCCTCTTCTAGCCCAAAACAAAATTCTGGAAAGGCGGAGACATTAAAACACGTGTGTCCAGGTACGGCCAACAAACACGGACCCCGAAAACATTTGTCACTGCTACAAACTCCACCACTGAAGCAAGCTATCACATTGCTCACTGCATAGCAAATCACGGAAAACCATTTACTGATGGCGAATATATTCCAGGTGTGAGTGTTTCAAGTTTTGATAGTTTTTAAGATAAGAGTTTATTGATGAATGGTATGGTAGCTGTCCAAGGTTGCTGACCCCTGGACTATAGCTTTCCCAGAAAGACAGTCTACTCTCTCAGAAAGGAACCAGTTCGGCCAAAATGACAATCCTGCAAATGCAAACAGGAAGTTCACTCTAGAGGCGTCTCTGTGTTTAATTAATAAATGGAAATAGTATTACAGGTATCGTTTCCCTGGTCAGAATTGGAATAGGCACTCTCTTTGATGGATTTCCTCACTCGGTTAACACTGACTTGACTTGTTTACGATCGGCATAGCAGACAAAGTGCGAGAACTGGCCTCAGTTCAAACGCCACGCTCCGGAATCTCGGCAAACGCTTCTCATTAAACACGAAGGCGAGAATGTCGAAACGGTCCTCGACGGGATCCGAGGGAAAGGCCGGGATTTTAATTCCTTAATAGAACGAGACGCGTAATCGTAATGATCGCATCCGAGCGTACGGTAGAAAAGCCGATGAGGGTGACGCACGATAGACGCAACACGGGAAGAATGTGGCTAAAAGCGCGAATCTATAATGCCAATGCTCAGCGAGCGTGTCCGATGTGTCAAAAAGACATTACGTTAATAAAGTGGAAATTAACCGTGCCGAGTGCAGACAACCTCCCAACGTTTACGCTAGCTCGAGAGATGTCACACTTTGAAAGCTGTTGTCCACTAAAGGAGGCCGGATCGATACAAGTATTGATATTTTTCAGACTAAGAAAGTACTATAATAATCCTTCCTTCTTACACGGCCACACAGGGAAAAAAAACAAGTAATACTGCAAAATATACAAAAACTATCATAAACCAAGTACAACTATGAGTAATAGTATTGTATTATTCCCATAGTTGATCCGTGTTCTTGTTAAATTGGTGAATATTCTATGGTACTGCATGCATATTGCAGTGTTTCCATCGTGCAATGGTTAGCGCTTTCAGGATATGTATATCAAATATATGATGTCAATATTGTCATCTTTACGTCCAGTAGCGTATATTTAGAGCTTTAATGATAAACTGAAAGAGAATTACAGACATATTTCGTAGCAGCTATCACAGTACGACGGCAGCTGGCTTAAGTAGTTTGCCGTGTTTCTGGATGTCAGACGTTGAAATGGTCTCGCTTCTTTAAAAATGTATTACGACTTCTCACAAGGACACAGATGTCTCAAGGTCCATGTAAACTGAGAACAAGGAATGCTTTGATTATCCAAAAAGACAGTTTAGTCAACTCTAGTACTGTAACAAGGAATTTATTAACCAACAGTTAGTCATCAAATTGATTGGGTGCCATTTTAATCTGTTAATCTTTGTGTTGCATTTTGGGGACGGACCAATTACAGAGGGAATGCAGAAACCAGGAGCAGGAATAATATGATGCATGTGTGAACACTGATCAGGCACAGGTGGGCACTTTCCAGCCACTCCCCCCAGGTTGGTACTCTCCAGAAGGGAAATGAATTGAGTGAATCAGAAAGGAACTTTGGGTCATTTTAAAATATTTTATGATAGACAAACGATTATTGATATGTTTAAAGGGACAGTGTGTATTATCTGAGTACTGGATGTCGCTGCACTGTGTGGTGCAACTGAAAACGAGTGCTACCAAGCAAAATAAAGATAAACTACGGAGACTCAACGTGACCAAAACACACTATTTTACTTTTAGTTATTTTGCCTAGCCCTTTTGAGGTTATTGGATACCCGTAGCTGCAAGATGGCGGACACATGTGTCTGCTCCCCTAAGGCGAGGCTTACGATTTTCAAACAAAATTAATGCTAATTTCTCAACCCATGAGTATTCAGAAGAAATGCACAATTATATGCACCCTTATATTTTTTGAGATTCTTATTTAAATCAACATTGTTTTTATTGAATTAATTGTGTTTTTTTACCACTGGTAGGCGCTAAGTAATACATACTGTCCCTTTAAAAAAGAAAAACAAGTCTATTGAGTAACTCCAAATGCAATTGGGAAAGTTTTTTTCTTTATTAATGAAATTTAACAGTATATTTTTCATAAAAAAATAGACCTTTATGGAAAGGGGACAAAACCGAAACTTTGGACAACAGAGGCACCAAAACAACACCAAATTGTCATTCATAGTACCCCAAAATAACACATGAATCCGTCACATAGAAAAGGATAGAAATCTATGGTAATGAGTTCCGAACCCCCGGTACCCCAGATAGAAACATTACAAAAAGAAAATAGTACTAAGCAATTACTACTCACGTGTATTATCTATGTAAATAATGAAATAACATTAGAAATTGAAAGAAAAATACAATTTTATTTACCTTTGGTGGGACGTGACTTGAGCTGGTCGGTTGGAGTAGTGGGTGGATGCAGGATGGGGAAGGCAGGTGTCAAAATTGAAACTTCTATCCCCTCTATTTCCTTTTATCGCTTTCTTATTCTTAAAAACAGTCCCGATGTCAGTACCCATCTTGCGACCATCCTCTATTGTGTTGCAACAGGCAGGTGGACCGGCCTACACACCTGTTCATCATTACCCGCACCTGACTATAATGAAGAAACCGCTAATTAGAGGTTGACGGGTCTTTTCTTTCACTTCCATTTCCACTTCCATGTCAGGTATGATCCGGTTTTTGTTTTCTGTTGTGAATATTTTGTTAATATTCTTTTATCGACTTATATGTTACTTTATTCATTATTTTTGTATTAACAGCAGTTTTGAGCCCCCTGCCTGGGTTCCTGCCCCCTTACATTTGGTTCAAGCCACCAAATCCTGAAACGAGATTGTCAATTGGTTATAGCAATTTAGCAAAAGTAGCAATTTGTGTGCCTCCTTCGTATTTCTCGTTTATTGCAAGCTCAAATTCAATAGTTATCTTCTTTTTGCTTCCCCTCTTAGCATTACTGCAAGCTTTGGGATCCATACAGAAGGGATACAAAATACATTATTGTATCACCGACACACAGTCTTTATCAAGCACATGAGATGTTGAACTGAATGAAGAAAGCGGCATTGTGGGAAGTAGTTCAGCCAACAGCATAACTGTATCTTCATGATGCCAATGGCAGACTAGCATTTTATATGATGTTGACCATTAGCAGATGGACATCTTGGGGACGTAACTCTATATATACAACAACACTGAAAACAGTTTTATATATGTTTGGGAACGCAAAATAATTCATTGATGATGTTGTCTCATTGAGATAATGCCGCAAAGTGTGTCCGAAAAAAGTCTTATTCCACCCCATAAAGTGAAGATGTCATAAGGCAGGGGTCTCCTCAAATTAATGTCCGTGTGATTAAATTGTGTATCTTTATGTATAATATACATATACCATATTTCCTGAACTATAAGGCACACCTTCATATAAGCCGCACACGTTCCATTAGAAAAAAATGAAACTAAAACAGAGAAGTATATATGCTCTACTTGCCTATAACCACATAATAGTTGTGAGGAAAATGCCCTATGGAGGGACCGAAAAACATTTTATTCCACACTGTCATCTGAAAATGTCATAAACTGGAGACACCGTATCCCAGGGTTCAACCGTAATCTATTTCACTGTGATCAAATTGTGTATCTTTATGTATATCATTCATGTACCTTATTTCCTGAACTACAAGGGTAACCACTCTGTTTATAGAACTGAAATAAAACAGAAATAAAAGGGTACGCACTGGACTAAAAACCCATATTTTCAGTGGGGAAAGTTCCATAGAGGGGCTGAGAAAACATCGTTTTCCACACTGGTAAGTAAGATCGCTGTAACTTTCGGTTGCTATATCTCATCTAATCTCATCTAATTAGCCGTACCGCTTATCCTCATTAGGGTCGCGGGGGGGCTGGAGCCCATCCCAGCCATCTCTGGGCAGTGGGCAGGGGACACCCTGAACTGGTTGCCAGCCAATTGCAGGGCACACAGGGACAGACAACGCATTCGCTCATTCACACCTAGGGACAATGAAATGCATGTTTTTGGAACGTGGGAGGAAACCAGAATGCCCGGAGGAAACCCACGCAAGCACGGGGAGAACATACAAACTCCGCAAAGGAAGTCTGGAGCTGGATTTGAACCCACGACAGGTTCCCATGACATGAACTGTGCCACACAAGCGCTAACCACTGCGCCGCCGTGCTGCGTGGTTGCCATATCCTTTAATCAAATATAAAATCATATAACATAATATAATAGTCAATGTATCCATGTGGGAGAGGCACGAGCAGCAGGCTGGGTGCTCTAAACAAGGACGGTAATCATTTGCAACTTCAAGCTAAAAGTAGCAAACAAAGAAGTGGGCTCAAAGCATCCAAAAATCGTCCAAACAAGAAATAAAAACCAAGCCTGACAAAGTTCAAACTACAAACAACAACTGAAACTGGAATCGGAAAGTGCAATTAGCAAGCTAACAAAGAAAAACCAGAGGCAAACACAAACACACATGGCGTGGAATAAAAAGGCAATGACCCAAAGTGCGCAAAGTTCAACATGTCCTTTAAAAGGGTTGTGGATAATTGGGCACAGCTTTGTGACAATTGGATACACGTGTGTCCAGTTCAAACCCCGGTTGGTGCCCTTCAATGGCATAGTAGTTTTGCGGGACAAATGCCTTAAATAGGGGCTGAAAAAGATCAGTACCGCTACAGCCCTACTGTAATCAATTTCACGATACACACTGTTGGGAATTAATTATCAAAATGTACCTTTTACTAAATTGTTCGAATTAGTCATCCGACTCCATTAATCAAACACAACCTACATTTCTCCAACAATCATGCGCGTTTGTTTTTTGAGAGAAAAAATGACGAGTAAAGCTGACATTTTCACACGGGGGCGCATTTATTCTCAACATCAGAACTAAGTGTAAAACAGGAGACGTCTGAAGTGATGTTGGAGTGTGTGTAGCCTTCTTCTGAAGTCCTTTAGCTTTCTCTTATTGGACCACGCCTCTCAGCAAGATGGCGTCTCGGCTCCTCCCATGGGCGGGCCAAGCCGTTGTATAAAGCCCACTCAGTGAAAATCTTCATTGCATTAAACTGAGTCAATTGTATAAAATCCTTTATAGTCAAATGTATAAAATCCTTTAAAACATTGGGTATTGTTATGCATAATGTAGACGCACAGTGGTATCTCTACTTACAAATCTCTTTCCACATACAAAAGTTTCATGTTACAAAGTACGTGATCGGGAAAATGTTGTCTCGAGTTACAAAGGTGTTTCAGGATACAAAGGAAAAATACAGTACAGTATAGCCGGCCATTTGTCGCCGCAACCAGATTTCTACCTGGCAACCTGTGCATATGCGTGAATACCAGCATGCTCTTTGTGTCCCCTTCCCGCTTAGACTACTGTATGGAACTGCTACTATCAGTCACAATGGACCACACTAAATACATGCCGAAAGGTTGACAAGGAAAAACGAAAAGGAATATACTTTTCTTAACCATCCAAAAAAAGCAAGTGATAATAAAAAGGTATAAAAGCACACACCGCCATGCAGGAGGAATTCAGACACAACGGCGAGAATGCAGCCATCATTCCATCAGCCCAAATTAAAGACATTTTGGCAAAATTCCATGAAGTCTCAGAATTTTTGTGGAAGGAATCACCAAGAAAAAGGGTTGACAAGTCAGGCTAGTGCTCATTCTGATGACATCTGCTTCTATCATTTCCTTTATTCTTGTTTTTCTTAAATTATGTGCCTCTGGATGTCTCATTATTGTACAGTAACCTAAGATTAACATATATTTGTTTCATGTTCTGATGCTCTTTGATGATTTTTTAAAATAAGAATAATTTTATGTGGGGCTTGGAACAGATTAGCGCATTTACATTCAAAAGGCGTCTCTACTAACAAATGTTTTAGGTTAAAAAGCTACTTCCAAAATAAATTCAATTTGTGAGTCAAGGTACCGCTGTACTTTATTTCATAAGCACCCATTCCATTAAAAATAAAATAACATAAAAAAATATCTATCTATGTATATGTATATATATATATATATATATATATATATATATATATATATATATATATATATATAATTAGCGACACTGGACCATAACCTCTTATGTTTTGCAGGGAATATACCATAAAGAGTGGCCAATAATGTCATGATCAGAACAGAATCAGGACCCAAATGCGTAGCGTTAACCACACGTGTATTGAATAGAAACTATATATAAGGCTCTGTTTAAAAATAAAAATGAAAAATATACAAGCTGTTCCTGAAAATAACCTCATGTTTTGCAGACAAAATTCCGTAAGGAGGGGCAGAAAAACATAACATTCCACACCGTAAAGTAAAAACTTTGGAAGGCAACAAATTGCGTATCTTTATGTATAATATGTATGCTGTGCGCAGTGGTTAGCGCGTGTGTGGCACAGTTCTAAGGTCTTGGTAACCTCCTGTGTGGCTTCTAATCCAGCTTCCGGACTTACTGTGCGGAGTTTGTATGTTCTCCCCGTGCTTGCGTGGGTTTCCCCCGGGCTCTCCAGTTTCCTCCCACATTCCAAAGACATGCACTTCAGGTGGATTGGCCGCTCCAAATTGTCCCTAGGTGCGAATGAGCGAGCGAGTTGTCTGTCCCTGTGTGCCCTGCTATTGCCAGGCAACCAGTTCAGGGTGTCTGGGTAGCTTCTTTTGATTTTTTCTTCTGGGGCTCAGGTTTTGGCTTGATTCCTAACCACTTCTCCATTTTACTTGTGTTCTCTGTATGTCCACTTTGGAAAATGTGATGCAAATGCACGACCTTATAATGCTCGGGAATGTCCTGAAGCACGAAGTTATTCGTTGCAGGCTTCTGATTGGCTGCAGAGTGTGCAAGTTGCCAAACGAACCGAAATTTCCAAACCGAACAAAGATTTCGAAATCGGAATAAAGAAAAAAAAAAAGAATAAAAAAAGTTTTTTTTTTTTGAAAGAGTTGTCGGCCGTCCGGGCAGACGATATTTTAAACACTTCAAGGACGCTATATCCCGAGGGTCTACTCTACTTTTATAGTATTTCTTCGACAGGCTATATCAAAAGGTTTGGTGGTCCATTTGTGGCCCACGGGCTGTTTTAGCTTGCTTAACATATTTATATATATATATATATATATATATATATATATATATATATATATTATATGAATATATGAATATGAATATTTAGCATTATTTGGACATTAGGACCTGCAAATCACATTAATACCTTGAGTTTCGCCGATTTGAACCGAGCTAGAACGTCATTTATCGGTAATAATCGTGTTTGTTTTCCTTCTCAAACACTGAAAAAAGGCTCAATCGAGTTTGATTGAACTTGCCAATCCAGTGTGTAGGCAGTATCTCTCACAACATTTGCAAAAAAAAAAGCCGGAGAGGTGCGTTTGTGGGAGTCGGAGGCTCGCTAGTTGGAACGACATTCAAAGAGAAGGGATAAAGGCCCCGGGGAATCATGCGGAGCGCCGTTGTCTCCGACAAAAACACACAAAAAGAGAGAATGGGAACACTGCGAGGGGAAATGGGGAAAAAAAATGAAAGCACCTTGATTTCGAATTCCGTCGGCTTGGGAAAGGGAAATAGAAATGTGAGCGGAATGTAAAGCAGAGATTGACACAGTTTAGGTCATGTATGTGTGCTCATATGTTATTTTTGGAGGGAAATAGAAAGACAATAGAATTTTCCTGCTGAGAATATTATAAAAATGCCACATGGGCCACATACCCCCCAAATACAATTAAAACATAATTTATATCAATATATATGTATATATATTCATATACATACATGCTGTATATACATATATACTGTATACCTCCCACCACCAGGGGGCCCTAACTAGCATTGTGAACTGGGCACAGGTGTGTCAAATGATCACACCTGCGCCAAATCATCCTAAACATTCAGACATTTTGTTCATTGTTTTGTGCCCACTTTTTTGTTTCTTACTGTAGTCCTAATTTTGTTCATAAAGACCGTCCTTGTTTTGTGCAACTCTGCCTGTACAGTCATCCCTTGTTTATAGCGATTGATGTTGACCAGAAACCTCGGTGATATGCGAAAATATTCCCTTTTCCCAATTGACTGGGGATAATGGCACACAGCCGCACTGGTGCGGTTAATTTTAAGCGGAAAGAGTGGACTAAAAAAGTAACCACACATGACCATATTCTGCTCTTTCAAAACCGCCCCCAAAAAAATTGGGCAGGGATAATGGATCACTTTCACAAACAGGCTTGTCATTTTAGGTGGGGCTGAAAGGCCCGACAAAATTGCCTATTGTTGGTACCCTCTTTATCTATATGAGATTGGGAATGATAAATTGCGGCCGCTCAAGTGCATTTCTTTTAAGCTTAAATACAGTAGCAGCAAAAATACAGGCCCGACAAAAAGGCTGTTTATTCAAGGTCAGAAGAATGGAAAAATCTGCCACGCATGACACAAATTTGCTCCCTCTTCCTCTACTGTCAGCAATAATTGACTGAAGATAACGGATCACAGCCAAAACAGTGCAGTTCATTTGAGTCGAACCACAAAGGCATGCTTCAGCATCCTAAACAGGGAAAATAATGAGCTTTGCCGCTCCCGCTCTGATCAATAATTGACGGGGGATAATCGATCACTGCCACAACCGTTCGTTTAATTTTAGGCTGGCCTAAATAGCATGCCTCTCGCCCTCTGCTGAACCCATCTCGCAAGATAATAGGATTGAAGATAATGAATTTCGGCCACACGAGTGCAGTTTACTTTTTTGTGGACAAAACGGCAATAAAGAACTGCCAGGCCCGACAAAAAATGCACTCTGCCATCCCCCGCTTGCACCAATACGTGATGGATTGCGGCTGCACTAGTGCAGTTCACCGTAACAGCAAACAAGAGCCGCCTGGTTTGACAAAAATGCAATCTGCCAGCCCCAACTCTCAGCAATAATCAAACGGGGATACATGGCCAACACCATGTATTTCAGGTTAGGTGGGCAAGAAGGGCACGCACTGAAAAAAAGTGGATTATACTGGTCCCCGCTGGGAACAATAGTTGATTGGGGATAATGGAATGCAGGTACTTGAGTGCAGTTCACTTTTAGGCAAATATAAGTGCAAAAGACTCGACAAGTGCGCTTTGACTGTCCTTGCTCGCAGACATATGTGATATAATATTAGACCACAGCTGCATGAGTGCAATTTACATTTGAATGAAAATACAATAACGGCAAAAATGAGCCACCATGCCAGGAAAAATTGAATTCTGTTGGGCCCTACTAGTAACATTACTAGCAACAATTATGTTTAATGTATCACGCCAGCATGAGTGCAGTTCATTTATGGGTGAAAATAGGGTAACAGCAAAAATGCAACCGCCAGGCCTGACAAAATTGGCTCTGTCTATCCATCCTTGCAGCAATATGCAATCAAGGATGATAGATCGCGGCCACACTGGTGCAGTTTACAGTACAGCAAAGAAGAATGTCCTTACCTGACAAATATATACTATGCCGGTGCACGCTCACTATACATGTGATTGGGGATATTGGATCATGGACGATTTCCCCGCAAAATATGAAGGGTGCAGAAGTGAGGGATTACAGTACAGAATCACGCCAAATATCGGCATCTTCTGGTCACCCCGCCCACCAGGACGATACTCTAATCTCTGGGCATTAATCTTTTTTATTCACGAGAGTCGTCGTGGAATTCAAATCAGCGAGCGTGCGTGCTCAAGGTCACCAGGGGGGGATGAAAAATTAAACGCATGAATAAATCACTATCCGAGTGGGGGGGGCACATTCAACTTATTTTTGTGTGATTTTGTTTTACAACATTTTGTATGAGGATTCATATACCGTATTTTCCGCACTATAAGGCGCACCGGGTTATAGGGCGCACCCTGAAAAAATAGTTTTTGGTCCTATATTTGACATACATAAGACGCACCGGATTATAAGGCGCTACAATGGGAACGTCGACAAAACAGTCAGATGATTCAGTCCAACTTATTACCCCCTTAACGTTCCGAAAGCTTGCAAAGACGCAAAAACGTGTTGAGAACACGTGCGGATGCGGTGTCCGTACGATGTCACTCAAATGCATCGTTCCATCATTCGGAAGGTTAAAGTCTTGGGATTCAAGAAATGCCAACCATTCCTTAGTTTCTATTTTCTTTTTCGCTCGCAACTTTACTGTGCATATGACAATAAACACTTGGAATTGAATTTAATTTAAAAATAGACACTCCATTCCATCCATTATCTGCACCGCTTATCACAGAAACATCGAGTTCAGTCTGAAACAAGATACAGGGAAAATATATAGCCGGAGTAGCTCACCGAAGTCGTTGTGTTCAATAATAATGTGCAGCCATTGTCCTCTTGTATCCGTGAGTGTAGTAAATCCAGGAGAATAAAATATTTACAGATACGGAATAGTAAAAATGCTTTTTGTATGCCGTCAACCACGTGCTATACACATTCATCTTTTTCGGCCAATTGCAGGCTTTGTTTTACAGCTCAAGCCTATGCCAGCCTGTAAAAAGCATCCGCCCCTTGATCTCCGAATAACTTTAGCTAATAGTGATCGATTCAAATGATGATTGACACATTGGTTAGCCAATGAAACGCCTGTAAATAAATCCCAGCATACACCGTGGACTACTTGGCGTTCGGGGGAAAATCTAGTTGGCGGCTGCAAGATAGTTGGAAGACTTTGCGACTTACAGGGAGTGTAGAATTATTAGGCAAATGAGTATTTTGACCACATCATCCTCTTTATGCATGTTGTCTTACTCCAAGCTGTATAGGCTCGAAAGCTTACTACCAATTAAGCATATCAGGTGATGTGCATCTCTGTAATGAGAAGGGGTGTGGTCTAATTACATCAACACCCTATATCAGGTGTGCATAATTATTAGGCAACTTCCTTTCCTTTGGCAAAATGGGTCAGAAGAGGGACTTGACAGGCTCTGAAAAGTCAAAAATAGTGAGATATCTTGCAGAGGGATGCAGCACTCTTAAAATTGCCAAGCTTCTGAAGCGTGATCATCGAACAATCAAGCGTTACATTCAAAATAGTCAACAGGGTCGCAAGAAGCGTGTAGAAAAACCAAGGCGCAAAATAACTGCCCGTGAACTGAGAAAAGTCAAGCGTACAACTGCCAAGATGCCGCTTGCCACCAGTTTTGCCATATTTCAGAGCTGCAACATCACTGGAGTGCCCAAAAGCACAAGGTGTGCAATACTCAGAGACATGGCCAAGGTAAGAAAGGCTGAAAAACGACCACCACTGAACAAGACACACAAGCTGAAACGTCAAGACTGGGCCAAGAAAAATCTCAAGACGGATTTTTCTAAGGTTTTATGGACTGATGAAATGAGAGTGAGTCTTGATGGGCCAGATGGATGGGCCCGTGGCTGGATCGGTAAAGGGCAGAGAGCTCCAGTCCGCCTCAGACGCCAGCAAGGTGGAGGTGGGGTACTGGTATGGGCTGGTATCATCAAAGATGATCTTGTGGGGCCTTTTCGGGTTGAGGATGGACTCAAGCTCAACTCCCAGTCCTACTGCCAGTTTCTGGAAGACACCTTCTTCAAGCAGTGGTACAGGAAGAAGTCCGCATCCTTCAAGAAAAACATGATTTTCATGCAGGACAACGCTCCATCACACGCATCCAAGTACTCCACAGCGTGGCTGGCAAGAAAGGGTCTAAAAGAAGAAAAACTAATGACATGGCCTCCTTGTTCACCTGATCTGAACCCCATAGAGAACCTCTGGTCCCTCATCAAATGTGAGATTTACAAGGAGGGAAAACAGTACACCTCTCTGAACAGTGTCTGGGAGGCTGTGGTTGCTGCTGCACGCAATGTTGATCGTGAACAGATCAAAGCACTGACAGAATCCATGGATGGCAGGCTTTTGAGTGTCCTTGCAAAGAAAGGTGGCTATATTGGTCACTGATTTGTTTTTGTTTTGTTTTTGAATGTCAGAAATGTATATTTGTGAATGTTGAGCTGTTATATTGGTTTCCCTGATGAAAATAAATAATTAAAATGGGTATACATTTGTTTTTTGTTAAGTTGCCTAATAATTATGCACAGTAATAGTCACCTGCACACACAGATATCCTCCTAAAATAGCTAAAACTAAAAAAGCCCCACTCCAACTTCCAAAATATTCAGCTTTGATATTAATGAGACTTTTGGGTTCATTAAGATCATGGTTGTTGTTCAATAATAAAATTCATCCTCAAAAATACAACTTGCCTAATAATTCTGCACTCCCTGTAATATTGATCCATAAATAAGGCACACTGTAATATAAGGCGCATGGTCAGCTTTTGAAAAAAATAGAAGCTTTTAGGTGCGCCTTATAGTGCGGAAAATACGGTAATCTTGTCTTAAACATGTTTCTTTTTTGTATGTGTAGCAATAGCTATGACCCCCTTCTGGTTCAGATTCTAATCCAAATTAGCAATAGCAATCAGTCTCGCATGTTCCTCCATTTAAAGTCATGAAAATGGCTTAATGATTGATACATTAAACCCAATTCAAGCCTTTTACCATGCAGATAATTACAAATGGACCAGTGACATATCACTCAGAGGGAATTCATTAAATCATCTGCGAAAATCTGTTACATTTTGGAAACGATTCACTAAAAAACAGAACCTCTCCGGGAATGGACAACTTCCTGTCAGAACTCAAATTGTTGTGAACTATTAATAAACATCCTGACAAAGATTTGCAAAACGATCTGGCAAACAGGACGGTGGCCATCTGCATGGACACAATTGCTAGTTATCATGCTACCAAAGAGAGGAAACCTTCAATTATACTCCGACTATAGACCCATCAGTTTCCTCAGCCATGCAAGTAAAGTGATGCTAAAATTCTCCATATTATTTTTGTTTTAAAGGGAGCGTGTGTATTGTTTGACGGGTGGATGTTACTCTGGAAGAAGCACGTATGGATTTTTTGCAAGCCTTTGGAAACACATGGTGTCTTGGTGGGACTACTAAACTCTTTATATCTGGATTCAAAAGCAATTTGACAGCCACCTTGGGAAACCGTGCGGAAGTACACCTTGGGCAATAAACTAGTTCAGACTATTAAACAGCTGCATGCTAATGCCAATGGTGGGATATTGATCAATGGTACCATTGGAACATGGTTTCTGAGTGTGAGACAATGCTGCATTCACTCTCCAACTTTATTCAACATCTTCCTGGAGAGGATCATGACCGAAGCCCTGAACAAACATAAAGGTAGAGTCAGCATTGGAGGACTTAAGGTCACTAACCTCGGTTTTGCTGACAATATTACCTGAAAAAAGATGAGGAACTCAGAGATCTGGCTGGACAAAGCATCAACCCAGAATGGGATGGAAATCAGCACTGAAAAAACTACCAAAGTATCACCAAAAACATCAGTATCATCAACCACCAAGAGCTTAATCCTATCACCAACTCCAGTATATAGTAGGTGTAATAGCGACAGAGAAGCCAGAACCAGAAATCATGGCCAGGATAGCTCCAACTACAACTACACTTAAACCCACCTGCAGGGACAAGAACATAGCAATGAAATCAAAGATCAGACTCATTGAGCTTTCGGGATGCTTTGACCTTGTTGGAGACTTCCTTTCCCTGAGAGAAAAGTCGCTGACGCTCCTTGAAGGTCAAACTCTCAGGGGGGGCGTCGCCTCCACCACTTGGGATGTTCTCCTGCTCCTGGCTCTTGGTCCATTTGTCTCTCGGGTCCTTGTAGAACTCTCCTGATCCTACAACTCCCGCCGAGTTTCCAGTGTACGAGTTGAATCCTTTCCCACCTCCGAGGGGCCCCACTGTAAATGTGGACCTGGAATCGTTCAATTTCGTTGTCACAGCATATCCAATGTTGTAACAATGACAATAAAGGCATATTCTATTCTATTCTATTCTATTCTATTCTATTCTATTCTATTCTATTCTATTCTATTATATTCTATCTTCCTCCATGCTTTCAAGACATAATAATAATAATAATAATTTCCTTGTATTGTCATTCTGTGTAACAATGTACACAGAACGAAATGTCGATTGCACCTGACCCGTTGTAGCGAGCCGATGCAGCCGCAGCCAACAGAGGGCGCCGCCGACCACTTTTTAAGTCTTAGGAATGACTCGGCCGGGGCGCGAACCACCGACCTCCCAGTCTCAAAGCGGGCGCCTTACCATCTAGGCTACTGAGCTGGTAAAATGTGTTGCTCTCACAGCAAAAATGGAAAGGAAAATCCAGGCCATGGAGATAAGTAGGAAAAAGGAAACTTCTTTGCATCCGCTACGTACCCCATGGGACAACCAAAACAGAACTTGTGACAAGATCTTTAGGACTGGCCAAGATCAACCTCCAAGGCACAGTCCTAGGCGGCAGAAGAAGTGGAAGACCGAAAAAGAACTGGGCCGACAAAATCAAGAAACGGACTGATGCCAACTTTGCACCGACACAAAAACAGCCCAGGAACCGTCCACAGTGGAGAAGGCTGTCCAGAGTTGCATCCGCATTGGTTCCCCAACCACCCAGGCGATTAAGGGATTCGTCAACCCTGAATCGGCAAAAATTAGCAACAGAGTTCCGCTCATCCTTTGACGGCAAACACGTGGAGAATTTTCTTATCAGTTAATACGGGTGATTACCTAAGAATTTCCCTCTCCATTGTCTGCTGGGGAGGCTAATTATTTTATCGCGAACATTTTAATTAGCTCTATCTCTCAGTTGTCCACCAGGCTAAAAAACCTAGCCGGGCTCTTCTGACAGAAATAACCGCCGCAAAGAAAAAAAAAAAAACGTGGAAAAACCTGCACTTATGATGATAAAAAACGTCTCGTCGTGACATTCTAAAACGTGTTCGGCGTAGCTTGGGGGATGTCGATTTAAAACAGCCATTATGTGCTTTGCAGAAGTTAGCAATAAAAGCGCTCAATTTCGTAATTAATTCACCCGGGTGCCATTTAGTTGACGTTGTGCGGCGTTAATCATATTTATTTGATAGCGTACCAGGACGGTGAAAAGGAAGGTGATGGAGATTGATAAGCGATCGGTAGTTGATCGGAGAAAATACGATGTAGTCGTTAGTACTCACCGGGTTAACCCGCTGTCATTTTTATTATTAATGCCCCGGCGTTTTTTTTTTCACGTGTTGGCAAAAATGTCATTGTACGCCGTTTAAATATGACCACCATCTTTTATAAGCACTCAAGTAAGTTACCCTAGGTGTGAAAAAATGCTCCAAAAAAGCTAACTTGGCACTTTTGCTATTGTTGACTCTGCATTTTCACCCAAAAAGGCATCCCACTCTCCCAGACCAGAACGACAATGAATATCAAGACGATTTTTCACTGGCAGTCTGGTTGGTTGCCCTATGAGTGAAACACCCCTCCCAAAAAGCTGACTAGGCATTTTTGGTTTTGCTGTCACATCAGCTTTCCTTGAAAGACATTCTACTCTCCCAGGCTAAACTTGTTCTTTTGGCCAGGATCACCCTTTTTCAACAAGCCATTCTGTTTGTCACTCTAGATGTAATACATCCTTCAAAAACTGACTCGGCACTTTTGGTTTTGCTGACGCGGTTGTTTTTCCATAAAGACATTGCCCTCTTCAAGGACAAAACACCGTTCAAATTCAACACAACGTATTTTATAAAGTTCAAGGGTTGACCTATATGGTAAGAAAATGCCCCAAAATTAAACTTAGAACTTGGGTTTTGTTGAAAAATATTTTTTTTCTAGAAAGACATTCTACTCCCCAGTCTGGCATTGAATATCATGATAATCTTTAAAGGCAGCCTGGTATGTTACCCCAGGTGTGAAAACTGACAAAACACAGATTTGACATTTTTGGTAGTGCTGACTCAGCATCTTTCCTCGAAAGACATTCTATTATCTCAGGCTAAACTTTTGACAGGATCACCATTTTTCAACAAGCAATCATGTAGGTCACTCTATATGTAATATGCCCCTCAAAAACTGACTCAGCACTTTTGATTTTGCTGACACGGTTGTTTTTCCAGAAAGACATTGCCCTCTTCGAGGACAGTACACCATTTTAATTCAACACAATGTATTTTATAAAGTTAGAAGGGTTAACCTATATGGTAAAAAGCACATACCACTTTGGTTTTGTTGAAAAATATTTTTTTCCAGAAACGCATTCTACTCTGAATACCAACATAATCTTTAAAGGCAGCCTGGTACGTTACCCCAGGTGTGAAAACTGATAAAACTCAGATTTGACATTTTTGGTCGTGCTGACTCAGCATCTTTCCTCGAAAGACATTCTACTCTCTCAGAGCAGAACTATTTTCACTAGAGTAACAATCTTTCAAAAGCAATCAGGTAGGTTACTCTAGAGGTAAAAGTGCCCCCAGACTCTGAATGTGTTGTTTTAATGACTCAGCGGCTTTTCCAGAAAGACATTCTCCTCTCTCAGGCCAAAACAAGTTGGGCCGAGATAATAAATCTTACACAAGCAATGATTTTAGATCACTCTAGAGGTGAATGCCAATACGAAAAATGCCACACAAAAATTATTTCACGTCTCAACGCATGTGATGCTTTTATGGTTCACAGCCATTCTAGTCGTTTTCAACGTTCACACGGTACCTTTGCCACGTGATTGAAGGACGGTCGATTGATGGGGAAGCTAGTTTGTGAGCATTCAGAATTGATAATGGCCACTGTGACCTCTCGATCTTCTCGATTAACGACGACGGCGTTTTTCAGTGTAGAAAGGCTTCGGGCCGGTTCTATCGCTCCTTTGTCAGCTGGATTTCTGTGCCGGCTTTGTGTTGAATAAATCTGGTAGATATGCTATCAGTCTTTTGCATTTTCATCCCTATAGACGAGAAAGAAGTTATGAAATGATAATGATTTTTTTTTCTTGGTGCGCCAGTTGGAGGATAAAACGAGGGGAGTCGGTTTTAATCTATTAATTGAAGAAGGTACGTATTTTATTGGTTGAATAGCGGATTCAATTTGAGAAAAAATTGAGTTACAGGACAAGGGTCGGAAACCCTGGTGAGTGGTGGGTAATAATGGGGGAATAAGAAATCTGGCAAAAGAGCCAGGAAGAAAAAAAAATGTCTTTTCCGGACTATAAAATGCATCTTAAAAACCCCAAATTGATCAAAAATTACAATCTGGTTCAAAAAATATGATCAAAAGAGAGGAGGGAGAGAGTTCAGAGTCCTGACAGCCAGATGGGAGAAGCTGTCCTTGAGCCTGCTGGTTTTTGCTCCGAGGGTTTGCAGTCTTTTCCCTGACAGCAGCAGGTTGTGATGAGTGGGTGGGGTTCTCTGCAATCCTAGTAGTTTTACGGGGTTTAGGGGTTAGTTATTGATGTCCAGGACGGGTGTGAGGGGACACCATTGACCTTTTCCATTGTCCTCACTCTACGTTGCAGGGTCTTTCTGCAGGTAACAGCGGCGGCACCATACAACACGGTGATGAGGATGGTCAGGATGCTCTTGATCGTGCCTCTGTAGATTAAGAGCATGATGGGGGGCACTTACACTCCAGAGTTTGCAGATAAATGCCAGGCATTGATGTTTTTTGTGGCCAGATATGCAATTTTATGGCTCCAGGACAGGTACTTACTTATATACACACCCAAGAACTGGTTACTGCTTATCCTGAGAGAGGCATGCTCTCTGTGCGCCCTTTTGAAGTGGACAACCATCTTCTTGGTCTTCTCTAGATTCATCCAGGTGGATATCCAGGTGAATATTTGTCTTTAGACTAAAAAGTCAGCTTGCTCAGTACCATAGGTGGTGAGTCGCAGTTGTTGATGAGACCAACTACAGTTTGTTGTCTGCAAACTTCATAGGAAGGATGATTTGAGATGAAGCATGTGAACGCCTGCATGGACCAGCTGGCAGAGATGGGAAGCTGTGTCGTGGCCGTCATAGACTTTCTGGACTAGTTTACAGGCTAGGGGCGTCGCTGCTGTCATGCACTTTCCTGACAAATTTTCAACATGTTACCTAGTGTTTGCTATGTTTGTGTACTGTAATGCTAAATGTAATTCACCCTGGTCATCCTGAAAGGGGGATACCACTTGTGAGGTCCCTTCTCAAGGTTTCTCTTTTTTCTCGCGCTAAGGTTTTGAGTTGTTCCTTGCCCGCATGTTGGTTTAAGATCAGGTAATTGTAATCCTGTGCAGTCCTTTGAGACATTTTTGTGATTAAGTGCTAAGGAGGTCGGTGATGGATGTTGGCGTGCAGGGTAAGGAGGTATGGCACAACACATAACCCTGTAGGCCTGTGTGTTCATTATGATTGTCCTGGAGATGTTGCTTCCAACCCAAACTGTCCGCCCTCTCCCTGTAAGGAAGTCGAGCAGCCATTATCAATACCTGCCATTATCCCCGGTTGACTATTGTGGAGAGCAGGTACCGACGGAGAGACATTTTTTCAGTTCGGGCCACTGTCATTTTTGCTGCTCGGAAACAAACTGCACTTTTCGGCATGGTTGCCATGGTGCCCAATTGGCCCCGCCCGTGTGGCATCAGCTGCGGCTCGTTGACGGATTGGCTTCCTTTCTTTTTAAACTCAGTGCTCTCACTCACCCTTTTTCAGTCCATGAACGAATCTCTGCGCCCGCAAAACGTGGGTTTTGACTCTGTCCGGCGTCCTCTTGGTATTTCCTGTCCGGTGTTGTTCCCACCTATTTTGTCCTGTTTAATATCGGTCTCCAGTTTCGTTCCCGTCTAGTTTGTCCTGTTTATTTTCGATATCCTGTTTTGATATCATCCTGTCTGTCCCGTCCTGTCAGGGAACGACCCCATCCGTCCGATATCTGCTCGTGAAATTGGTATCGATCTCGTCAGCCCTGGATTCCTGTCATTCCACGCCAGACTGCTGCCTTATGTCTTCCGCCCTACAATCGCCGAATCACTGGCGTTTGGGTTAACGTGCATGACTGGCCCATTTCCCCTAAAATTAAAGCTTGTGTGAGAAACATCACGCATTTGGGTTTTCCTCCTGTTCCGGTTCATGACATTTTTGGCCGCTATCTGCGTTCCCAAGTCAACTATTGCTGAGGTCATAGACAGAGAAAGCAAATTTATGTCATGCTTAGCAGTTCTTTATTTCTATTCTTTTGGCCTCAAATGAACAGAAACCGTGCGGCTACGATCCATTATCCCCACTACTATTGTCGGGAGAGCATTCTATTTTTTATTGGGTTGCTGAAGCAGGTGAACCGTCTAAAATGAACCGCATTGTTTTGGCCATGATCCATTATCCCCTGTAGACGAAAGGTAATATATATCTAAATTCAGGTCGGGTTTGGGCATAAAATGTCAATTACGGTTGCAAAGTTGTCAGGGCAAGGTGAATGCTGCCCACCTCGGCGTGAAGCGTTTTGTTGTCGGAGACAGGAAATGACATTTTCTCCCCACGAATAAAATGTGAAAATTTGGGTTTTTGTTGGGCTGGATCGATCAAATTAAGTTAATCAGTTGTGCTCTGGGCTGTTTCCAATATTTGTATCCTTGGGCCGGGTCGGGCTGGATTTTTAAGTCCTATTGCTGAGAGCAGGTACAGAGAGAGCAGATTTGAGTCATGTGTAAAGTCAATTTTTTGCTGTTCTTTCTGCCAAAAATGAACGGCACTCATGCGGTCGCAATCCACTATCCCTGGCTGAATGAGTAGGAAGGGCGGTACATTGCATTTTTAAATATGTGGGAAGAGCCTACTTTGCAGATTTCTGCATATCGTCCTGGTCTCCATTACCCGCGAAGGGCTTACAGTATCGCCAACGGGTATGATTGATTTAATGTCTTTCAGTTAATTAATCGACAAACTTGAATGTTTTCTTCACCCAAGACCCTAAACGGCGCTGACACTTTAGTACATGCGTTACCGTTTATCGTGGGTATCTGAAAAACATTAATTTCCACATAATTTCAACGAGATATTCGTGTCATCGTGTATCCTGGCGTCGTTTTCACGAGGCGCTCCTTATATGTGTTTGTCACATGTCAATGTCATATAACCATGAATTACCATGACGGGCTTTTGAGAGATGATGTTTAGCATCGATTACAAAATCAGGGTGAGAATTACCTACACACGGTCTATATTTAAGTCTATTTAAAACTTTATCATGAGTCCTTATGGTGACATGTAGCAAGAAATCCATACCTGACAAGTAAATTATTCAGTATAAAGAACTCTTCCCTTGAAATAACAGTGTGTCATAAATCACCAGTAGAGGTTGTCGTAGCTTAAAATGAAGCTGAATTCTAGCTAGCAACAGGAAATGAAAGCTAGTGTTAACCCCGGCCAGTGATATCAAAAGACCGAGCATGCTAAATACATCTGAAAAGAGCCAAAAGCTGGAGTTAGTAAGATCTGGTGTGGGTGGCTAACATTAGCGGTTAGCAGAAGAAACTTAGATTAGACAGCTCACAGTAACAATAGCAGCTAGTGTTGGATTTTTTTTTTTTTATAGCAGCCATTTAATTATTTTGCTACATTAGCATGTACTAAAGTGTCAGCGCCGTTTAGCGTCTTGGGTGAAGAAAACATATCCGACAGAACCCAGATAAACGATTGTTATGTTGACCCTCTGATTCCCACAATCGAGTCACTTGAGGCCACATGAGCAAGTATTGTAAGATGTGAGAAGGATTTTCTCCTCTCGCAGCCGTCTCATTGTGTCGCCACATTAGCATGCATTGCTCCCGCCATATCAGACATGAGCCCAGCTAAACATTTGTGATGCTGACCCTCAGCTCCTTACAATTGAGACACCTGAGGCTACCTGAGCAAGGCTTGTGGAATGTAATGCAAGCAGGCTGCTGAAAAGCATTTTTTCTTGCAGCCATGTCATTATGTCGCTATATTAGCATGCTGCACTTTTGCCATAACCGACATGAAGCCGACAAACAATTATGATGTTGGCCCTCTGAGCCCAAAAAGTGAAATTATTGAGGCTACATGAACAAAGTTTGTCAGGTGTGAAAAATATTTTTGTCTCTTGCAGCCTTCTCATACTGTAGCTAGTTTAGCCTATACTCTTCCACCACATCTTTTAAAACTTAGCCAAGCAATTTTGATGTTGCCACTGAGATCCTTGCAATCCAAACACCCGAGGCTACACGATCAGGTTTTGAGCAATGCAATTCGAACAGGCTGCTTAAAAACCATTTTTCTAGCAGCAATTTCATTGTGTTGCTACATTAGCATGCCATGCTCCCACCAAATCAGACATGAGCCCAGCCAAATATTTTTTATGTTGATTCTCAGATCCTTACAATCGAGACACCTGAGGCTACATGAGAAAGGCTTGTGCAATGCAATGCAAGCAGGCTGCTGAAAAGCATTTTTTCTTGCAGCCATGTCATTATGTCGCTACATTAGCATGCTGCACTTTTGCCATATCCGACATGAACCCGACAAACAATTATGATGTTGGCCCTCTGATTCCAAAAACGAGACAATTACGGCTACATGAGTAAAGTTTGTCAGGTGTGAAAAATATTTTCGTCTCTTGCAGCCTTCTCATTCTGTCACTAGTTTAGCAAACCACTTTTCCACCATATATTTTAGAACCTAGCCACGCAATTTTGATGTTGCCCCTCAGATCCTTGCAATCCAGACACCTGAGGCTACACGATCAGGTTTTGAGCAATACAATTCGAGCAGGCTGCTTAAAAAGCATTTTCTAGCAGCAATTGCTTTTTGTTGCTACATTAGCATACCATGCTCCTACCATATCAGACATAAACCCAGCCAAACATTTTTTTATGTTTATTCTCAGATCCTTACATTCGAGACACCTGAGGCTACACAAGCAAGTCTTGTGCAATGCAATGCAAGCAGGCTGCTGATTTTTTTTCTTGCAGCCATTTCATTATGTCGCTACATTTTTATGCCGCGCTTTTGCCATAGCCGAAATGAACCCTGACGAACAATTATGATGTTGACCCTCGAATCCCATACGCGAGACAATTGAGGCTACATGATTAAAGTTTGACAGGTGTGAAAAAGATTTTTGTCTCTTGCAGCCTTCTCATCCTGTTGCTAATTTAGCCTATACTCTTCCACCATATATTTTAAAACCTAGCCAAGCAATTTTGATGTTGCCCCTCAGATCCTTGCAATCCAGACACCTGAGGCTACACGATCAGGTTTTGAGCAATACAATTCAAGCAGGCTGCTTAAAAAGCATTTTCTAGCAGCAATTGCATTTTGTTGCTACATTAGCATACCATGCTCCTACCATATCAGACATGAGCCCAGCCAAACATTTTTTTATGTTGATTCTCAGATCCTTACAATCGAGACACCTGAGGCTACACAAGCAAGTCTTGTGCAATGCAATGCAAGCAGGCTGCTGACAACAACTTTTTTCTTGCAGCCATGTCATTATGTCGCTACATTTGCATACCACGCTTTTGCCATATCCGACATGAACCCCAACAAACAATTATGATGTTGACCCTCTGATCCCAAAAAGCGAGACAATTGAGGCTGCGTGAGCAAATTTTGTTAGATGTGATAAAGGATTTTCGTCTCTTGTAGCCTTCTCATTGTGTCGCTATATTATCGTGTCACTCTTACACCGTATCTTTAAAAACATAGCCAAGCAATTGTGATGTCGCCCCTCAGGTCCTTGCAATCGAGCCACCCGAGGCTACACAATTAAGTTTCATGCAATGCAATCCAAGCAGGCTGCTTAAAAAGCATTTTTCCCGCAGCCATTTTATTTTGTCGCTACATTAGCATGTCACACTCCCCCGTTATTCGACATGAACCCCGACAAACATTAATTGGCTCTACCAAATCTTTTCGCTCCGCCCCCTGCTGTGAGCAGAAGCGGGGTTTTGGCATAGCAACCCTGTCATCCCTTGCTCTCCCCAAATTTTTCCGACAAGCTTAGCAGCTTGCTAGCAGCTAACGCTTGCTCCTCATTCATCATCCACCCGGCAGATTGGCCCCTCTCCAAACACTCGGCATAACGACGGGTCACTCTAGTGCCGTGGAACCAGCTGGAGCAGCGTGACGGCTTGCCAGCATAAGAGGCAGGATTGTCATCAAAGACAGAAGGGGGGCGGGGGGGGGGGGCTCTTCTTCAGATAACCCCAATGACATATTAGCACACCTACTTGGTCCTCGAGAGGGAATGATAAGACCATTTGGTGCAGGTCCTCATCATCTCCTTGGAGATGTGCTCCAAAGATAAGCAGGTTAATATATCTCACTATTCATTCACGAGATCCATTAGAAGTCACATCTGCAGGGGCATCAAATGTGACCCTTCCTGCACTCAAGGAAGCCTTAGGATTTTTTTATTCTCTTATGTTTGCCATACCTTCTGTCAGTTACTCACATTTTCCGCATAGAGGGCGCCAACCTGGGGGGAGAGGTCGGAGAGCGCTCGCTTGCGACCAATCAGTCTCCACACCTGCTCCCTACGTTCTTTTACCTGTTTTACTCATTTCATTAGAATAGAATAGAATAGAATAGAATAGAATATGCCTTTATTGTCATTGTTACATCATGGGATATGCTGTGACAACGAAATTGGACGACTCCAGGTCCACATTTACAGTGAGGATAAGGAAACCAAGAGATAAAGGAACAAAGAACTAACTGACTTTGCTGTAAGTAGGCTTTATTTTCCTCCGAGAGGGGGGGCGGGACTGAGGGGGGTGAGGGTCACACAGAGGACTGAACAATGGTGTGAATGAGCTTTTTTTCCTTTTCTTTTTTACAATGCAAGATTTTGGCTTGAAAAGACCAAAAAACACAGAAATATTTGGTAAAAACAATAATTTCATAATGATTTAACCCTAACCGTAAAATAAACATGTAGTCATTTGAATAACAAATCTAGTAGCTTTTTTTTTTTTACATTTGCAGCAGCAAGACATTAAGGAAAGTTAAATTTGATTTTATCATTGATTATTGTTACAGTATTTATTGTTCGTAATGTTATTCTATGACAATATTTTTATTTATTTTACTTTTTGAGTTTATTTATTTTATCAAAATATATTTCTTTCTTTCTTTTGATTTATTATTTTTTTTATTAATTTTATTGTTTTACCATACACATAGTATATCTGTTTTAAATTGTTATTATAATTTGTATGTATTTATTTGTATTTTTATATTTATTTTGGGTATTGCTTTTATTTTTGCTTTTAATCTTACTTTAGTTTTCATTTTGTTGTTTAAGTTTGTTTAATATTTTTGTATACATTGCTATTTAATAGCTATTGTTGGTACTAGTATTAATATATCTATAGGTTCCCTTACCAACCTCATCATTGGGTTTACCTTGAATATCCACCCATCCATCCATCCATTATATTTTACCTATCCGGGCTTAGGTCATGGGAGCAGCAACCCCAGTCCTCCCTATACCGAGCCACTTCATCCAACTCTTCCAAAGGGATTCCGAGGCGTTCCAAGGCCAGCCTGGAGACGTAGTCTCTCCAGTATGTCCTGGGTCGTCTCCAGGGCCTCCTACCAGTGGGACATACCTGGAACACCTCCCAAGGGAGGCGTCCAGAAGGCATCCTTATCAGAGGCCCAACCCGCCTCAGCTGGCTAATCTCAATGCAGAGGAACAGCAATCTACACTGAGTTTGTCCTGGATGACCAAGCTTCTCACTTTATCTCTAAGGGAAAAGCTTAGGTACCTTGTAGAAGAAATTCATTTCAGAAGCTGTTATCTGGGATCTTGTTTTTTCTGTCATGGCTGAACATTCATGACCATAGTTGAGGGTAGGAACGTAGCTCGACCGGTAAATCGAGAGCTTTGTCTTTGTCTTTCAGCTCCTTCATCATCACCGCATCATGGCACAGATGCTGCACCGATCCGTCTGTTGATATCCCATTCCATCCTACCCTGGTTTGTGAGAAAATTATCCCGAGATACGTGAACTCCTACACTTGGGGCAGGGTCTCATCCCCTACCTCGGAGAGGGCATGCCACCCTTTCCCGGCTGAGAACGAGGGTCTCGGACTTGAAGGTTTTGATCTTCATCCGAACCTCTTCACAATCTTCTTCGATTTGCTCCAGTGAAAGCTGAAGGGTTGAGGAAGCTAACAGCACCACATCATCTGCAAAAAACTATATATGCAATGCTGGGGCTCCCAAACTGGACCCCTCCTTCCCCGTGGCTGCACCTAGAAATTCTGTCCATAAAAGCTGTGAACAGAATCAATGACCAATAGCAGCCTTGGTTGAGCCAAACTCCCACTGAAAACGAATCCGACTTACTTCCAGCATTGTGGACCAGACTCTAGCACTGGTCATTCAAAGGCAGCCTCTACAAGTCGAATGCCGTTTCCAAGATAACAAAACAAGTGTAGATCAGATGGGCAAACTCCCAAGCATCCTCGAAGACCCTGCAGAGTGGATAGAGATGATTCAGTGTTCCATGGCCCGAACAAAAAACACACTGTTCCTCTTGGATCCGAGATTCCACTTCCTGACGGACCCTTTTTACCTCTGTTAGTAACTTTTGGGTGTGTCATTTGTCTAAACCTTTAAACTGATTTATAAATACCAATTTGTGTTCGTGCGTTTGTGTAGCCTTTAGGCTCCGAAACATCTGAACAGATATTTCAGGAAAATTGACACGGTTGGTCTTTAGGCTTCTCTGAATGTCTTGAGGTTTTGTGTCAAGGCGCCCCCAATACATACCGACAAACTAGATGTACGCGGTGTGATACCACGCCCCTGGCAAGCCAGGGGTCCGAGTTTCTTCTCCTCACCGCTGGGCCAGCCTTCCACCTCGGCCAGCAGAGGTCTGGAGTATCACAATCAACCCAGTGGTAGCCGCCTCCAGTCAAGACTGCAGCCTTCAAAAGCTCCTGGAGAAAAGTGACCGGTGCTTGAACGTTAATCTTTTGTGGTTAGTCGAATTTGTATTCTTGATTTGAGCTCCAAATTTTGATTGAATGACCTGCCAACCCCTTGCCTCTTGTCTGGCTCCTAGACTCCCCTTGGCTGAAGACCAGTATTTCCAACCCCACACTCAAGTTCACCACTACCTTCGTCAGATCCCAGAAGACTTTCTTTAGGCTTTGGTTTCGAAATCTTAGCTTAGACTTGGTCTCGTTATTTCGATGAATCCTGTCCTGTGACATCTTAGGCTGAGACTGGTTCTTGGGTTCCTGTCAGATTTGAATGGTTCTACTATTTCCATCATACCACGTAGCCCGGCATAGTATTACATTCTACCTGGGTGTTTGCTAAAACGTGTGTATTACAACTGGCCGTTGGACAGAGCCGGTGCATGTATAGGTGTCACTCTTTAGTGTTGAAAGTTGGTGAGGTATTTTCTCTAGGCGGCACTTCTGAGTGGGAAGCAGTACTTATGCAAGCTGTCACTGGGCTGCGGAGGGATAAGAACGCTCAGTTCGGTTGTTCGGCTCCCGAGTTAGTTACGCCGGGTCCTATTCGGACAAGCGATTAGTGATGAGCAATGTTCCCTCTAATTTTCCACGGGTCTGAGCGTTCACACAAAGTCAGTGAGCAACGCTTGAAACAACAGTGAGCAACAGCAATCCCAAGTGTGGCAACTAAGTCATTATCAAACATGTCCAAAACTTGACATCAAGTTACATTTTGCTGAGTTTCCGGCAATGCAAAATTATTTTTCTCTTTTGAATGAATTGACTCATATACTATTGCAAAGGACGTTTACAAGCGTCGTTTGTTCTTACAAAGATATCCATTTATTTTTATTTCCTGGTATATTTTGTTGCATAATATTAACATTTCTGGGGGCTTATTTAGTCGGTTGTAAGATACAGAACTGTACTAAATCACATTTTTTTAGTGGAAGTACAATGTTGGCAACAAGATTGACTTGATATAATTGGAAATTATTTCAATGCAACACAAACTTTTTCTTCTTTTTTCCGTGTTTTTTTTTCTCCTTTTTTTGAAATTCCTTTAAAAAAATCTCATCGTGTTTATTTTTTCCGAGCTGTTACTTTTTCTTTTTGTTCTCTATTTGCTTTTTTCCTACATTTCTTTCTTTTCTTTTTTTCTGGCTTTTTTTCTAAATTTGTCCTTCTTTTTTTCTCTTCCTTCTGTTTCTTTTTTTCTCAGCTTTTCACTACTTTTTTATTTTGGTGTTTTTTTCTTTTTTGTTCTATCCCCCTTCCTTTAAGTCATTTTGTGCATAATTTTACATCATATTTGGTCATGTTGGGATTAAAGACGCAAAAACAACCTGAAGAGCCATTTAGGACCCGAAAGAGCCTTTCAGTGAGCCGAGCCGAAGAAGCCGGTTCTCGACAAACTCTACTAACTTTACTCAACTGCGTTCTACTTCGACTCGACTTCAAAATACCGCATTTAGGACACAACGTCAGGGGAACCCGTGTATTTTTACCTTCATGCACTGTGACTTTGACTTAAGTCGCTTCTTAATTAGTAATTTTGAGCCCTCATTTTTGTGCGCTGGCTAGATTTTCTTGTGCGCTGAGAATGTGCAAGCAGTGCGCAATTGCGCATGCGCGCAGCTTAGAGGGAACACTGGTGATGAGTATTCCGGCTATTTTTAAGGAAGAAGCACTTTCGGCTCGGCTCACTCACAATCCCGACAACCTTGCCCAAGGAGAATACCCAGCATCGCCTGTCATTCTGCTTGTTTTTATATGACAAAATGTGAAATGACTGAATGATTTGGTTTTGTTAATGTGCAATGCAAATTTAGATCCTGTCCATTTTTTTTTCTAATTTCTAACCTCAGTGACATCACAGTGCTTTTGTCATCCTTTAGAAGCTTGTCTAAGCATCGATTGTTGTCCTGAAAAGGTCAAACGCTAATCAATGAGATCACAAAGACACCGCAGCGGCTCCATAAAGCGCCAGGTGACTTTGTTGACGCTCATTCATTAGCTTAATTTCATCAAAGAGTCCGACCAGGGAAACAAATTCTCCTCTCACCGTCGCCACGATGATCTCCTTTGAATCCAAAGGGATCAACGTTTACCGTTTGTCTTTGATGACAAATTAAACGCACGTTCTTTAATCGCTAGCTTGGATTCGCCGTCGTTCGTTTTTACGGAGAAAATAAGGACTTTTAACTGGAGATTCCATGGAAATTAGCTCGCTCTACTCATTTGTGTATTATATAGCGACCCCTAGTGGTGTCAAAGAAATGTATTATGTATTAATCAAATAAAACACATGTACTATCAAATTAAGATGATTTTTGACTGGTAGGTTTAAAACATTTCTAAATATATTACACATTTTGAAGGAACTGACAAGTTACGGAAGCCCGGATGGCCATTTTGCCAAGGTTGCATTTCCCGGTTTTAGAAATTGTGTTTTTTTTGTGGTTCTTTTGCCATGTTTTTTGTTGTTGTCTTGTTTATTTGGTGGTTATTTTGCTGTGTATTTTACAGTGTCGTGTATTTTGTTGCAAATGTTGTCAACCCTCTATATTGTCATGGTTGTTGTAATGTATTTTGCCTGGGTTTTTTTTTGTGTGCATGTTGTCGTGTATGTTGTTTTGTATTTTGTTGCTTTTGTTGTCATATAATTTGGCGTGTTTTTGTCTTGTTTTTGCTTGTGTATTTTGTTGTGAATTTTGTCGTGGATTTTGTCCTGTGTCCTGTTTCATCTTGAGGGATGAAAGCACTAACTTGGGTGCCGAGGTGCTTAATTTGTTTGGGTGTTCGGAGATTTGGGTTGGCCATGGTCCCAAAATGTTTGGTATGTGTTTTTTGCTACTTTTTTTTTTTTTTTCTTTGTTTTTGTGTATGTGTTTGTCTTGCTGTCGGTCACCCCTCTCGAGGGATATGACCAGGGTAGATAGATAGATAGATAAATAGATAGATAGATAGATAGATAGATAGATAGATAGATAGATAGATAGATAGATAGATAGATAGATAGATAGATAGATAGATAGATAGATAGATAGATAGATAGATAGATAGATAGATAGATAGATAGATAGATAGATAGATAGATAGATAGATGGATAGGAACAGTATATACATAGATAGATAGATAGATAGATAGATAGATAGAATTTTGTCACATATTTTGCCGTGTATGTCGTTTTTTTTTGTCATTTGGTTTGTTGTGTATTCGCAAATTATGTTGTGTATTTGGTCGTGTTTGTATGTCATCGTGTGTTTTGTTGTGTGTTTCGTCATATATTGTTCTTGTGGATTTTGTCGTGTACTTTGTCTTGTTTTTCGTATTTTGTTGTGAATGTTGTCAACCGTCTATGTTGTCTTGCATGTTGTGTATTCTGTCGTTTTTGTTGTCGTCGTCGTCGTCGAGTCACTCAAGGCGCCTAAGGTAATCCTTAGTAGGGCTAGACTCGCTCGTGGGAGGCTCCGTAGTTCTCCAAAGGAGAGGGGGCGGCCACTGTCCTGTGCCGCCAGGCCTGACGGGGTGTGACCCAAGCAAACCAAGCATACGAAGCCTCTGAAGTCCTTAGTACGTTCGGACAGGCCGGTGCATGATTTATGGAAGCCCCGTGGGCAGGTAGTACAGGTGATTGGGGTGTGGTCGCAGCGAATGGTTCGAAAGCACCACTGGCATTTGGACTGGGGTCCAGGGTTGCTCCCGAAGTCGCCCGCCCTAAGAAGAACAGAGAGAGGAGAGTAGAAGAGAGAGAAAGAGAGGGACAGATAGAAAGAGAGAAAGACAGACAGAGTAAAACGCAAAAAAGGGAAAAGAGAGTGAGAGAGGTGGGGAGAGAGTAGGAAAGAGAGGGATAGAGAAAATGAGAGACAAGAGTGTAAAAGGGAAGAGAGAAAAGGAGAGACAAAGAAAGAGAGAGGACCAAGAAAGAAAGAGAGAGCGAGTCTGAGTGGATTGAGTTGGATTGGTAAGGCTCCCCCGGGAGAGAGCCCCTCGCAGGACACCACGGGAAGGTTCCTAGTCTTTGTCCTGCCGTTTTTGTTGTCATGTGTTTTGTCACGTTTTTTAGTTGTTTTTTTTTCTCATTTTTTGTTGCCATGTGTTTTGTCGTGTATTTCGTTGTGTATTTTGCCGTGTATGTTGGTGTGTATAAGACCTGGAATGTTGTTGTGGTTTTTTTGTATTTTATCACAAATTTAGTCACATTTTTGTAGCATATCTTGTCATGCAATTTGCAATGCAATGTATGTTGCTTTTTGTTGTGTTTTTTGTTTATGTATGTATTTTATGTATGTTATTGGGTATGCTGTGGTCTAGTTTTCTCGTGCATCTTGTACATTATGTTGTCATGTATTGGGCCGATTTTATTCATTTATTTTTTTCACATCACACTTGCTCATATAGCTTCGAGTGTTTCGCTCCTGTGGATCTGATGGCCAACATGACAATTGTTTGGCATGATCTGCTTTTTACTTGCACGCCAGCAAAGAAAGGTTATGAAAAGGTTTGACTGCTCAGTACAAGATCAATATGTTCTAGTAGTGCTTGTCACTGTGAGGTAAGTGGCAAACTGGATATTTTTTTTTCAGTTTCCAGAGATAAAAGACACACAAGGCTGAAGGACAAGGGCTGTTTGGACCATTCATCCATTGAGATGGATAGGATTACGTAGCCATCCATCCGTCAAAAATGAATCCATCCATCCTCACATAAAACCATCCGTCCAATGATTAAACAATATATCCATTCATACACCAATCCTCCCAGTGACCCACCCATCCATCTGTTTATCCATCCATGCATCCACCCACATACTCACAAATTTGTCTGTCCATCTATAAATCTATAGATCAGCCCATTCATCCATCCATGAATTAATCTGTCCATCCACCCATCAATCTATTAACCCATCCATTTATCCATCCACCCATTAATCCTTGCTCCCCTATACACCCTGAAAGCCAACCATCTATTCATTTATCTATCAATGGATTCATCTATCTATTCATGTATCCATTCATCAATGGCTCTATCTATCCTTGGGCTCATGCATCTATTCATGAATTAATCCATTTATCACCCATCCAACCATTAATCATTTATTCCATCCTTCCATCCATCCATCCATCCATCCATCCATCCATCCATCCATACATACATACATACATACATACATACATACATACATACATAAATGAATTCATCCATTCATCTATCTGTCCATTAATCCTTCCATCCAGCTTTTAATACAACAACCATCCAGAAATTAAATCATCCATCATTTATACAGATATCCATCCACCCATCATCCATCTTTTCATCAATAAATTGATGTAGCCATCTATCCACACATCCATTCATCCACCCAACCAATCATAAGATAATCCTCCAATTATTCCATCAATAAATCCATTCATCTATCATCAATCTAATTATCCATGCACTTACCCATTTATACATAAATTCATCCATCCATAAATTATGTCATCCTGTCACCAAACGATCCATAAATCTATACATCCAGACATCAGTTCTTTAATTTATCCATCCACCAATCAATCCATAAACAAATTCATTAATCCATCAATCTTTCTTTCTATCAATTCATGCACCCATCCATCCATTAAGTCATGCATCCATGAATTAATCCATCCATCTGTCCACCACCCGTCCATCTAAAACATTCTTCCATCCATCCATAAAATCATTAATTCATTCATCAATTAATCTATCCCTCACCCGGTAAAAACTCCAAGCCACCATTTTAGAAACCAACCTATGTATCCAACACTACATCCATCCATCCATCCCGCGTCCATCTATAAAATTAATCCATCTATCCATAAAATAATTATTTCATTCATCAATTAATCCATCTGTAACCCGGTAAAAACTCTAATCCACCATTTTAGAAATCCACATATGTATCCAACACTACATGCATCCATGCATCCATCCATCCACCCATAAATTCTCTAATCCATGCGTTTAGAAAGCCACCTATCTATCCAACACTTCATCCATCCATTCATCTATTGAGCTATCCATCTATCAATGTGTCCATCCCTCCTTAATTTCATGTTTCAATTGAGCATGAATCCATCCATCCATCAATTCTTCCATCCGTTCATAAATGCATTTATCAAATTAGCATGAATTAAGCCATCCATCCGTCTTTTCCCCCATAAATCATTTAATCCATCCATTTAGAAAGCCACCTATGTATCCAACACTTCATCCATCCACCAATACATCCATCCGTTCTTCCACCGATCTATCCATCCATCTATCCACCATGAATTAATCCATACATTCATAAACCCATCCATCTGTCGATCTATTAATTAATCCATCCATCCATTCATCAAATTATAAAATCATCTCGCCTTCCACCCATCTCATCTCATTAGCTGCACCGCTTATCCTCAGTAGGGTCGCGTGGGTGCTGGAACCCATCCCAGCAATCATCGGGCAGTGGGCAGGGGACACCCTGAACCGGTTGCCAGCCAATCGCAGGGCACACAGGGACAGACAACTCACTCGCTCATTCACACCTACGGACAATTTGGAAAGGCCAATTTACCTGAAATGCATGTTTTTGGAATGTGGGAGGAAAGCGGAGTGCCTGGAGGAAACCCACACAAGCACGGGGGGAACATACAAACTCCTCACAGGAACTCTGGTCGCTGGATTTGAACCCACACAGGAGGTTCCCGAGACCTTAGAACTGTGCCGCACATGCGCTAACCACTGTGCCGCCTGCTTCCACCCATCAATTGTTTAATTTATCCATCCATCCATATTTGTTTATTTAATTTACAACATACTTGGTGTAATCCAAACTTCAAATTTATCGCCACAGATTAAATCAAAATAATGTTTATTACAAATAACTTTTACCACTAACAAGTCACTGCATCCCAATATTTGTTTCCAAAGACCCCGACCTGGCCCTGAAACGGGATAAACTATCAAGATGAGACAAATTGAAGCAAACGCAAACATTTGCCCCAAATGCTTCATAGAGGGAAGCAATAAAGGCATAATAAACAAGTCACATGAGAGCTAATCCTTCAATGTCAACCTTCCTCTCTGCTCGCTCTTTTATGTGAGAGTGGGAATTGTGTGAGAGCAGCAGCAGCCATCTGGAAGAGGACGCTAAACAGCAGAGGGTGCCAGAGCTTTTTAGGATCCGGGCAAAAAGCCTTGCTGATTTCAAGAATACAAACAATGACCCTTCACTCTCCTCAATTAGGAAAAATCCACTTTCAAGGGGGGCTACTTCATGAGGACCAAATCTATTAGGGGACCCCCTCAAAACACGCACTTGGAAGTGATCCCCACCTAATGAAGCCTCACCATAAAATGGCAATCCCTGCAAGCTGGTCTCGATGAGCATATTTCGTTAGCGTCACATCTAGGTGTTAACTTTAAAGTGACAGTGTGCAAATATTTCAATCAGGTTAAAAAAAAAGGAGAAGGATTATCATGAGTCATATTTATTCATGTAGCCCTTAATCACAAAGAGTATCAAAGATCTGCCCGAAGAAGGTCTCCTCAATTGTATTGCTTTACTTAAAATAACAATGCCGAGCATCAATTGGGCAGGGGGTGGCAACCCATAATGTTTTATGAACCGTAAATTCCGGACTATAGAGCGCACCTGATTATAAGCCGCAACCACCACATTTTAAGAGGATAACCGCTTTTGTACTTACACAAGCCGCACCTGTATATAAACCGCATGCGCCCACGTTAAAACATGTAACACAATCACAAAATTAACCCAGCCGGCAAAACGAACGGAAAATGATACCTGTACTTAAGGTTTGATGCAGACCTGCAGATTCTGAGTCCCGTTGAAAATAATCCAAGGAAAAAAAAAAAGTATATTTCCAAAGGTAAGGGTGGGAAAAATATATATCCACTATTGTCTGCTGCATTCACAAACATGTCTCACGTTTACTCCACTTCCCGTCAGCCCCCATTGTTTTCGCCCCTTCTTTATGATTCACACGTGGAAAACATATCAGAATAAGTCTCTAAAATAAATACATTACAAAAATATACAGTTGCAAATACATATTATACATGGTTACACATATTTACAAAGAAAGACGGTACACCGAGAGAGTTTTCAAAGCTTTAATAATAATATTATAACTTTCATCCCAAATCGTGCCTGTGAAGGGTAGAAATACGCTACTAGCAACACGCTCACAACACATTAAACGGGTCTGTTAAAATAATCATACCGTACTTGTAGAAATAACGGTAAACCATCCTGATCATCCTCCTTATGACTGACGTCGTCAAAGTCGTCTTCCCCAGTATGGGAAAGAGACTTTTTCATATAGACGTCGTCCCACGCTCCCTTATTCAAAAACACGCTAGCAACACACTCGCAAAGTAAAGTTTACGTGCAGTAGCTGTTTCCTTCTTTATCGGACTGTTTGATTGCTTTTAGCTTAAAAGCTGCCTCATGTGCCTTTCTTTTTGCAATTTGATGAGGATATGTCTACGCTAATTTAATTTGTGCACAAGCTAAGAAGTTGCAGTCTTCCTCGGCGCATATATTCCACCAGTCTAAATCTTACCTTTTGTACTCGAGCGCCGCTGGCGGCTGTTAGAAAAATTACATAAATTGGCCGCATCACTGAATAAGCTGCAGGGTTGAACGTTTGGGAAAAAAGTAGCGGCTTATAGTCCGGGATTTACGGTAAGCCTTATATATGGGGTCATAGAGGCCTCCTTTCCTGTGCTGTGTCTTGGGCAAGTACAGCCTGGCAGTGCCCATCCCTCTCCGGGCCAACAAAATGTTGCCACCCAGTCTCGAACCGGTGATCTTTTGCGTGTATATCTATATTCATACAGATATAATATATTTTTCCGTTATCAATCATTTTCTAGAAAGCGCCACAGGAGCCGCAAGAATGGCCGAAGAGCCACTCGAGCCTCCAGAGTCGATTGTTGCTGACCACGGGGTTAAGGCTATGCAGTTTAGCAATTCGTGTGCCCTCTTCTTATTTCTTTATAACGGCATGCTTTGTTTCCATGGTTATACAGTTTGCACTTCTCCCTTTTGCATCACTGCAAGACTTGGAGATCTAATAAATACAGTACAAAAATACAATATTTTATTGCTGACTCAAATCTTTGCAAAGCACACGAGATTATGAATTGAATCAAGAGAAGCATTGTGGGAGATAATTCAACCAATAGTATATCGACATTTTCATGATGCTAGGATGCAAATCAATAGGAAGGCAGCATCTTAGAAAGATAACTCCGCAAAATTTAACTTTATACATTTTTGGGCACGCACAATCATTTTGTTGATGTTCTGTAGCGGAAAAAATGCTCTAAAGAGGGTCCGAACATCTTACTCAACACCAGGGGGTCTCCTCAGGACAGATGAAGTGCCTACGGACCTGTTCTAAAAATAACTCAACAGTGCTGGGTCATTGTGATTTTCTAGGCAAATGTTGTTTTTTTAATTGGTCATTTTTAACCAATTTGTAATGATAACTTGGTAGTAACATAGAGATAACATATGTGGTTTCTTTAGAAATTCCAATAAATAAATTCCAGTTCTTGGGCTCCATTGACAAAATAAATTGTTTAAGTTTTGATTATTTGTTTTAAGCAATTAATTAATAGAATATAATTTGAATCTGTTTATGTATTCAACTTTTGTTTTCGTTTGTCTTTTTATTAATTTATTTTTCAGGAAATACAACAATCTAAGTTCCAACATTTAGGTTTTATAAGGTGAATGAGTAAATCTTTCCGACCTTATTAGCTTTTTAGCAAACTATCTAGCTAGCATTTTACATTTGTTGCATGCTATCTAGCTAAAATTCTACCTGTTTTTGCTAGTTATCGAGCTAAATTATGACCTCCTTTCTAGCTAGCTATCTAGCTTTTTTTTAACCTTCTATCTTACTATTTAGATGGCTTTTTACTCTTTGAGCTAGGTACCTTTTAGTGGTTTACCTGTTTACCTTTCTAGCTAACTATCAAACTACCCGTTTATCAATTCAGCCAGCTATCTTGCTAGCATTTAACATTTTTTGCACGTTATTGAGCAAACATTTGCCTCTTTTGCTAGTTATCGGGCTACATTTTGTCCTCCTTTCAAGCTTGCTATCTAGCTTTGTTTTTAGCTTTCTATCTGGATATTTAGATGACTTTTCACTCTTATAGCTAGCTAGGTAGCCCCATTTAGTTTTTAACTGTTTACTTTTCTAACTATTAAGATGCCATTGTTGTCAGAACTAAATTAGGAGGAGGACCCAGATGTGTCACGTTTCTCACACACGCTTTATTTTACGGGAATGGGGCAGTCAATCAAACGCCAGTGATTCAGCATTCGCCGGCGGTAGAAGTAAGGCAGCCGGTCTGGCGTGGAACAACAGGAAGCCAGAGGCCGACGAGATCGATACCAGTTACAGGAGCAGATATCAGACAGATGGGGTCGATACCAGACAGGACGGGACAGACAGGATCGATATCAGATACAAGAGACTAGAGACAGATATCAGACAGGACAAGACAGACGGAATCGAAACCAGACACTGGATACTGGAGTTCGATAACAAACAGGGCGAGATAGACGGGAACAATACCCAATACTGGAGATTGTAGCACGGTATAAGACAGGACGAGACAGACGGGATCGATACTAAACACTGGAGACTGGAGTCAGATATCAAACAGTGCGAGATAGACGGGAACGATACCCGATACGGGAGATTGTAGCAAGGTATCAGACAGACGGGATCGATACCAAACACTGGAGACTGGAGTCAGATATCAAACAGGGCGAGATAGACGGGATATATGATCCACAAGCAGGATACCAGAGTCAAAACACACGTCTTGCGGGTGCAGATGTTCATTGACGGACTGACCAAGGGTGAGTGAGAGCACTGAGCTTAAATAGGAGGGAAGCCAAACAGTGAACAAGCCGCAGCTGGCGCCAAACGGGCGGGGCCAATTGGGGGCAATGGGCAACCGTGACAATTGTAGCTATTTAGCAAGCCATTTAGTTAAGTTGGTATTTTATAAATTCATATCAAAGTAGGTGCCCTTCGCACTAATTAGTAACATAAATTAGCTCGACTCTTGAAAAAGGTTGGAGACCCCTGCCCCACACCGTTGGGGGGGACCTGGGGGTGAATTGTCTGTATGACTTAATAATGAACAATTTATATCGAATTCTACATTTTATGTAGGTACTTGAAAGTCCCTCTCATGGACAGATGGACACTTTTGGTCGAGCTCCAATTTTGGTACTTCACAGCTCGCGCATTATTTTGAAATTGTTTTTGCTCGGAGTGACGCAGAAGGAACACAAATAAGCTTTTAGCTAATCCACGCCAAACACATCCGACGCGCGTGTTGACTTTGAGCTTCCCGAGCTCATTCGGCATCCCTAAAAAAAAAGTCGACACCTGTATCTCTTTGCTGAGAATTCGAAATCGTTCGGCCGGAAATTTCACCTCCGTTTGCAAAGGCCTTGGAGAGCGCCCCCCTGGGGTTTAAATGTCAGGGGGAAAATGCACATTAGAGGCCCCAGGGGGGGTTTAAATTGGGGTGGGGGGCTGATTCTACCCAACCACTGCGAAATGACCTGCATGCTTAGAAACAGGAAAAATACGTAATAGAAAAATAAGGGGAAGGAGAATTTCAAAATGAATAAGCAAAGGGGTTTATAATATAAAACCTGAAAAATAATTAAACAAAAATATATTTGCATTTTATTCTGATTGTCTTCAACTTTTTGATTCGCCAAGACTATGAAAATAAAAGAAAATTATGTTATTTGAGTACCAATATAGATTTGTATTTTAGGTTAAAAAAGGAATTGATATTTTTAATTAATATACCTATTATTATTATTTAACAGGAACAGAGCCAAATTTACTTAAAAATGTATGGTCAGGAATTTGTAATGAAATAGGTTAAATTGTTTTTATTCAATTTAAAAAAATGTATACATTTAATACATTTAAATGTTTGGTTTAATCAGCAGGTAATGATGCTCATTCAAATTGTATTTTTAAATCTTTAATTCAAAAGATGAATTGTTTACAGGAGTCTTTTGGCCAAAAATCACAAATACACTATATTTTTGTATGCTGGTTAATCCTGCATTTATTTTTATCTCATCAATGTTTTCATTTAATTTATTTAACTGCTAATTTAACAACAAAAGCTCTGTAATATATTTTATTATATAAATTATTAAAAAAATAATATAGATGAATAATAAATAACGCTATACCATATTTTAAAATGTATAAAAAGTAAAATAAATAAAAATATTATTTCCCAAAATATTTGATAGTATTTTTGTAATTTTATGAAAAAGATGATAAATACAATCATTTATAAACCATGTTATAAGTACTTTAAATGTAAAAATATAATAAAAATTAAAATATTTTTTCCAAAAAGTTTTTAAAGTATTTTATTGTTATTGAAAATGATATGAGTAAAACAATGTATATGTGATGATATGGACATTTTTTAAATGTATTAATATTAATATACATCAAAACAACGTCACCAAAATTAGTATACACCATTTTAAAATGTGAACAAATCAAAATAAAAGTATGTTATAATATCGAAAATATTTATTGTCACGGTTGCCCATTGCCCTCACTTGGGCCCGCCCGTTTGGCGCCAGCTGCTGCTTGTTGCCTGATTGGCTTCCCTCCTATTTAAACTCAGTGCTCTCATTCACTCCTTGTCAGTCCGTCAATGAACCTCTGCACTTGCAAGACATGTATTTTGACTTTGTCCGGTATCCTGCTCGTGTATCCATTATCTGGTATTGATCCCGTCTTTCTCGTCCTGTCTTTTATCTTGCTCCATTCTCCGGTATCTGGTATTGATCACGTCTGTCTAGTCCTTTCCGATATCTTGCTCCAGTCTCCAATATCCGGTATCAATCCCGTCTGTCTCATCCTGTTCGGTATCCAATATCCGGTATCAATCTAGTCTGTCTCGTCCTGTCTGGTATCTTGCTCCAGTCTTTGGTGTCCGGTATTGATCCCGCCTGTATCGACCTGTCCGGTATCTTGCTCCAGTCTCCGGTGTCCAGTATCGATCCCATCTGTCTAGTCCTTTCCGGTCTCCTGCTCCAGTCTCCAGTATCTGGTATCAATCCTGTCTGTCTCGTCCTCTCCGGTATCTTGCTCCAGTCTCTGGTGCCCGTTATTGATCCCGCCTGTCTCAACCTGTCCGGTATCTTGCTCCAGTCTCCGGTGTCCAGTATCGATTCTGCCTTTCTTGTCCTATCCGGTATCTTGCTGCAGTATCAATCCCGTCTGTCCCGTCCTGCTCGGTACCCAGTATCCTGTATCAATCCTGTCTGTCTCGTCCTATCCGGTATCTTGCTCCAGTCTCCGGTGTCCAGTATCGATCCCATCTGTCTAGTCCTTTCCGGTATCTTGATCCAGTCTCCAGTATCCGGTATCAATCCTGTCTGTCTCGTCCTATCCGGTTTCTTGCTCCAGTCTCCGGTGTCCGGTATTGATCCCACCTGTCCAGTCCGGTATTTTGCTCCAGTATCCTGTATCCGGTATCGATTCTGTCTGTCCTGCCCTGCCCTGTATCTTGCCCGTGAATCAATCCCGTCCGTCCCATCCTGTTCGGTATCCAGTACCTGGTAGCGATCCTGTCCGTTCCGCCCAGTCCGGCATCTGCTCGTGTATCCCATATCTCGTATGGATTCCGTCTGTCCTGTCCGGTTTCGATCTCTTCTTCCCAACGATCGCCGATTCACTGGTATTTGTGTTCCCGCGCATGACTACCCCGTTCCCGGAAAGTAAAGCTTGTGTGAAAACGTTACGCATCTGGGTTCACCGTCTCTTCTGGTTCTGACATATATAAAACATTTCTCAAAATATTAAAACGTATATTTTATTTCAATTGGAGGACTACATTAAATAATGTATTGTTCTTATTTTAACAAAATATAAAATATCAAAAAAGGACCTTTGATGATTATTGCCGGGGTCAAGTCAAGTCATGTTTATTTGAATAGCCCTCAATCACAGGAAGTCTCAAAGGACACCATCCCCTGATCTAAGACCGACATCAGGGCAAGGAAAAACTCATAGCATAAGGGAAATGAAGAAATCTTAAGTAGGGACAGCACATGAGGTGATAATCGACAGGTCACGCTCACTTTTTATTTGTAACATTTTATTTTGAAAAACATCCTAGAATATAATAAAATGAAAACAAAATAATCATAGAACGACTTCGACAATAACTTGTATTAGTTATCTTGATTTTTAGAATGACATTTTGACTTGCTTTTCTAATACAATAATAGTAAATAATAAATGATATAAAATATATAGTTTGATGCAATTGACCACTTCAATGTCCATTATCCCCTTATACAAATACGATCCCAGATTGTGCATTTCGCTCTCCATCATCTCTCCGTGATCATTCCACGCATCTGTTTCCCTAGCAACCGCAAAGAGCATCCGTGGACTCCCGGGGCGCAAAGCTCGGACCACTTCGCACAACGTGGCATGCGGCTAGGCCCGCAGCGATGGCCGGTCGGATCGGATTAAGCCGAAGTGGCTCGGGGCCGCCCGGCAGCTGCCGCCGTACGATATTGAGCTTTAGGTGCCTTCACTTGGCCTGACTTAAAGGACTCGCGGATGCGCATTCATATTTGATGTGACACCGCACGCCGCCGTGCCAAAGAGTGATTGGCCGAGCAAGAAAGAGAGCGCTAGAATAGCTGATGACTAAGTCGGGTTTCCGTGGCGATACGGTGATGGAATTCATTTCACTTTTGTTGCAGTCATCGGTGCCAGGATCTGTGCTTGTTTGACACGATAAGCGCTTCCTGATACAAGAATTAACATGATACTGTGTATAACTCGTACCATTGTATTCAAATCGGACAGAATTGCAAAAGTGAAGAAGGTGTCAGGACCAACGGAAACAGGACCCACTTGCGTGACGTTTACCACAAGTTTTATTGTCAGAAATCGGATAGTAAAGTCATATTTGCGTTTCTTACACTCTAGTTTTAAAAATATCGTAGATAATGGTGTGAATTAGGCAGCACGGCGGTGCAGTGGTTAGCGCGTGTGCGGCACAGTTCTAAGGTCTTGGGAATCTCCTGTGTGTTCAAATCCAGCTACCGGACTTCCTGTGCGGAGTTTGTATGTTCTCCCCGTGCTTGTGTGGGTTTCCTCCGGGCACTCCGGTTTCCTCCCACATTCCAAAGACATGCATTTCAGGTGGATTGGCCGGTCCAAATTGTCCCTAGGTGTGAATGAGCGAGCGAGTTGTCTGTCCCTGTGTGCCCTGCGATTGGCTGGCAACCAGTTCAGGGTGTCCCCTGCCCACTGCCCGACGATTGCTGGGATGGGCTCCAGCACCCCTGCGACCCTACTGAGGATAAGCAGTGCAGCTAATGAGATGAGATGATGTGAATTAGTATGTGATGCTTTTTTATAAGGCTCATACAAAGAGTTTATGTCAGGACCAGAAGGGAAACAGGACCCACTTGCGTGACGTTCACCACAAGTTTTATTGAAAGAGAGAGGAAGGGCTGCACCCACGATCGGGTGTTTGCTCGGTGCAGGAAGCAAGTCACTCTCACACTCGGATTGTGATCCGAACGCGGAAGTGGATCTTCCGTAGCGAGCGATGGCGGTGTCGGGTGCGGAAAATTGGTCGGTAGCCGAAACTGGGAGAGAAAGACGTGGTCAGAATCAACAAATGGGTCGTAAGCCGGGGCAGGAGAGCACACGTGGTCAGGAACAAAAGGGGTCAGAAGCTGGGACAGGAGAGCAGACGTGTTCAGGATCAAAACAGTTCGTGGCAGGAGACAAACAGGAGCAAAAACGGGACCGGCGGGAGTCAGGGTTGAAAAAGGCTTACCTAGTATACACGGAGATTTGCATATGGACTGACAAGAGGAGAGTGACAGGACTGGATTTAAATAGCAGGGAAGCCAATCTGTCAACAAGCCGCAGCTGGTGCCACACAGGCGGGGCCGATTGGGCGCCATAGCAACCATGACGGTTTAATTTTTTTGTGGCTCATATGTTTTTGGGGTCCAATATGGCTCTTTCAACATTTTGGTTGCCAACCCCTGATTTAGTAAATAACGGATAAAATGTAGGTATTATATGGGATTGATAGCAGGTCGTAGCGGGAGACAAACAGGAGCAAAAAACAGGACAGGCGTGAGTCAGGGCCAGAAAAGGCTTGCCTAGTATACACGGAGATCCGCAGACGGACTCACAACAGGGGATTTAACGGACAGAGTTCAAATAGTGACAGGGAGCCAATCAGAACCCGTGGCGGTTGGCGCCAAACGAGCAGGCACAGGTGAATTGATTTGGCAACCATGAAAGAAGGTGCCTGTCAGTTGAGATTATCAGAAAATGGGCGCGATGATCACAGTGATTACAACCTGTCCACGCTATGTCACAATATGAGCCCACTGATATGTTTATCATCGCGAGTGTAGGTCACCTTGAAAATGGTAAAAAAATAAGGATGTACCGATCCCTTCACTTAATCAAAAATGTCAGGGCTTGAAAAACATGTCGATAGCTGGGACTGGAGAGCGAACATTTGGTTAGGTCAGAAACGGGTCGTAAGGCGGGAAGGGAGAGCAGATGTGGTCGGGATTGAAAACGGGTCGTAAATCGGGACGGGAGAGCAGGAGTGGTCAAGATCAACACGGGTCGTAGCTGGAGACAGACGGGAGCAAAAACTGGACAGGTGGGAGTCAGAGTCAAAAAGGCTAGCGGACGGACTGACAACAGGTGACAGAAAGGAGTGGGTTTAATTCGGGACAGGGAGCCAATCAGAGTCCGAGTTAGTCCAGGTGATTCACATCCGTAATCATGACAATATCGACTTTTTTGTTTCAGTCAAAAGTAAGGCTGCCGCATTATTGTCCAACTCGGTGTTTCGAGGATCTGTTCTTATGATAAATTACAGAAAAAAAAAGGAAAATACCGTAATTTTAAATGGGGTGACACAATATGAGCTTCCTCATATGATAAGTATAACAATTTTGTGTAAAACTCAATATACCGTGTAAAAATCATCCGGGATTGTCGAAGCAGAGGATGTGCCTATTCGTTCACGTCATGAAACATCTGATACGATCGCCGTGATCGAATTAATTTGCTACTGTTCGACTCGTTGGTTTGATGATCTGTGTTGCGATATGTTCTCATGATGAACTGCTTAAAAACGGAAAATATTTTAGATTTGTAGTGAAGTAACAACATCCGATTGTGACCAAATGAGCCAACTTATACAATAATTGTCATGTTCCTGTAACTCACCACTCAGATTGTTTTTTGTACTTTTTTTACTTTAATTATTGACAGCATTAAAATGTCACGACTGGTACCAGCAGGGGACCCAAATGCGTAAAGTTTCACACAATGCTTTATTAAGGGATCGGAGAAGTCTGGGTGAGAGGAAAAAGACAGCGATCTGGTGCTCGCTGGGCAGGAAGAGCGGGAAGCCCTCGCCAACGAAACGTGGTAGGAGATTGGAACAAGTCAGGCAGCCGGGACGGGGGAACGGAGCTGGTCAGAGATCGGAAGCAAGTCGGGCAGCCGGGACGGGAGAACAGAGCGTGATTGGAGATCAGAAGCAATTTGGTCAGCTGGGACAAGCGGGAAGCCAGGTATCGATACAGGAAATTGAATCAGGCAGGATACCAGTAGCCGGGACAAGAGAACGGAGCTTGGATTGGGGATGGATACAGGAAACAGTATCAGGCAGGATACAGGAAGCCAAGACAGGAGAACCGAGCTTGGATTGGGGATCGATACAGGAAACAGAATCAGGCAGAATATGGGTAGCCGGGACAGGAAAATGGAGCTTGGATCGGGATCGATACAGGAAACAGAATCAGGCAGGATACGGATAGCCGGGGCAGGAGAACAGAGCTTGTGTCGGGGAGCGATACAGGAAACAGCATCAGGCAGAATACAGGTAGCCAGGACAGGCGAACGGAGCTTGGGTCGGGGATCGATACAGGAAACAAAATCAAATTTATAGTACCAAAGAACATAGTATTTTATCGCTGATATTTTTTTTTTTAAGAATTGTCGAGATCTGTCAAACCAGCGTCCTCCAGAGGGGGCTATCAGGTAGACGGACCTGCCCACATACCTGTTTCTTATTAACCACACAGGAATATAATCAAGGACTGTGCCAACTGCAGAGGCTGTTATCATTTGCTCAAATTGTCATGTTAGTTTGCCTTTTGTTTATAATTCTATGTCTGCTGTAATGTTTTTTTTGGCTTTTTTCCTGTTCTGGATATTGGAATTATTTTCTTTTATTTAATCGTTTTTAACCACTTTTTTGTGTTTTTTAATGATTATTTTAGATTTTGATATATCATCATGTTTTTTTAATGACCTCCTAGTTTCCTCTTTTTAAAATTTGCTTGATTATAACAATGGATTTAATTCTGCGATGCAATCTTTTTATTCTGCTGTTGCATTTTTAATGCACGCAATGGGGAAACACATCCCAGTAAATTCCCTGAGTGTCACTGATACGGTTTGATGAATTGTCCTGTTCTGGCACCACACCGTCGTCTGGAGGACGCTAATAGACCTGCCCACACACCCCAAACCTGACCAGCATTTAAGGACAGTGCCAACAGCAGAGGAAGTTGGGTCATTCTTGTCGTTCACTAATTTTAATACCATGCTTTGTTTCCATGGTTATCATGTTTTTGACTCTCCCTTTAGCATGTCTTGGGACTCATAGTGAAAAAATACAGAACAAAAAAGGTGGCATCCATTGCAGACTCGCTAAGTCTTTACAAAGAATTGTCCTCATTAACCACCCCTGAATGTACCCAAGAAATCAGTATTCAAGGACAGTGCCAACAGTAGAGGCAGTTGGGTTGTCTTCCACTGATTTGGTTTAATAACCGTGGCTTCGTTTCCGTGGCTATCATGTTTTTGGACTCATAGTGGCAAGATATAGTACAAAAAATAAAGTATTGTATTGCAGATACGGTAAGTCTTTACGAAGCACTGTCTGGACTTCCAACGCAATCGTCCTCCAGAGGACGCTAACAGGTAGACGGACCTGCCCACACACCTGCTTCTCATTACCAACCCCTGACGGCAATCAATAAACCGGTATTTAAGGACTGTGCCAACTGCAGAGGCTGTTGGGTCATTCTTGTCTTTCACTGCCGTCACTTTGCCATATTAGAAATGTTTTTAAATTCCATTTTTTAATTTATAACCATCACAATTTCATTGAGAAAAATATAGTTTTGGGGGGAAAAGCTAACTAAAACCCATTCATTTTTTTGAGAATTTACAAAATTACAACAATGTTGCTGTATTATTTATGTGATTCTTTTTTTAAATTATTTTCATAAATCATAACCATCACAATTTGATGAGGAAAGAGGAAAAAAAACATTTTATGGGGAAGAACTGAAATTAATTTGAATTAATATTTTATGTTACCCATCTATATTTTAATTGTGCTAGTATAACAATTTTACATAACAGCAACAAATGCGCATATTACTATCTTTATTTACTTCATGTTGAGTTTCTGAGTTTTTCCTTGCCCTCATGCAGGTTTTAGATCAGGGGATGTTGTTTGCAATAATCTATGGTCTGCACAGCCCTTTGAGACTTGTCACAAGACAAGGGGCTAAACAAATAAACATGACTTGACTTGACTTCTCATAATCACTAGCTTCGTTTCCATGGTTATCTGTCAGGAAACGGACCAGGAGGCAGGAAGTCGGAACTCATATGCGTAGACGATCTGTCACTTTACTTAGGAAATAAAAGTTGTCCAACACACAAACGGACCAAGGACAAAACAAAACAGGTTTAAAGGCAATCAAAATTACAAACTAGGTATTACTCAGATCAAACAGGCATGAACAGGTCTTCAACAAGGTAAAGCAATGGTCTGGCAACAGGCAGTCCCAAAAGGAGCGTTTAAGTACTCCACAAGCAATCAGTTCAATGCGTCTCAGCCGGTGTCAAGGGGCGGGGCCAGCTGGGTGCCATGACAACTGTGCAGGACATGACAGTTATCATGTTTTTAACTCATTGTGAACAAATACAAAACAAAAAGTACAGTATCCATCGCAGATCTTTCCGAAGAATTGTTCCGGATCTGAAACACCACCGTCCTCCAGAGGGCGCTAACAGGCAGCAGACCTGCCCACACACTGGTATTTAAGGACTGTGCCTACTGCAGAGGCTGTTTATTATCTTTTGCTAAAATTGTGATTCTCAGTTGTTGTTTTCTTTTGTTTCTACTTTCATGTCCAGTATGTTTTTGTTTTCTAGTTTGGATATTGGAATAATTTTCGCTTTTTTTATTATAGTTCTCACCGAATTCTTTGTGTTTTTCATGATTATTTGTTCCTCATTTTTTTTAGTATTTTTTTCCATTCCAAAATCGATTCCTCGATATGTCTTTTTAAATGACTTTCTAATTGACCTTTCTTAAAAAGCACTAACAATGCATCTAGTGCCGTGATCCAACAGCCTTAAAACAATTCTTATAAGATTAGAAGCAATTATAAGAAAGGCAGACATGCTAACCGAACGCGGTGCCGCATCACTATTCTAGCTAGCAATTTAAAAAACGATTTTTTTTCTTCTGCGGTTGCATTTTTCATGCACGCTGTGGGCAAAGGCGCATAAATCTCAGGCTGCGTGTCACTGATAAAGCTCGGCTCTGATAGCGATCGCAAAGTCCGACAAATCGATACGTGCAAATGTTCGGCCACCAATCGTCAAGACGGAAAATTACTGGCCGGTGATTGACAGACTAGGACTGCCCGGATAAAAGACTCCATTTTTACGCAGAGCTAGTAGAAAACGTGCGAAAGTAAACATTGGATCTTTTTAACACGTTGATTACTGCAAATATTACTCAATTATCGTTGCATATGCAAAGACAAAATATTGATATAGTTTCTGTTTTAGATTCAAGGAATTTTCCAATTACATTAAATGGTAAAGGGTCTGCATTAATAGAGCGCTTTTCAAGTCAATGAAAATCTCCCAAAGCGCTTTACAAGATTCTTCTACAGTAATACTACAAAAATACTACAGATATGATACAAAAACGATGCCATGGTAAAAATACCACAAAACAACCATAGTAATGCTATAAAATAAAAGTATAGTGATACTCTAAGAATACTACAAAAACACCAAAAATATATAACTCGAGTAATACAACAAAGATACTACAAATATACTACAAAAATACTACTGCAGAAATACTATAAGATATACCTACAGTAATACTACAAAAATGTGACTTTGGAAAGACAGAATAGAAGTACAGTCATACTACAAAAATACTACAGATATGATACAAAAATGATGCCATGTTAAAAATACCAATAAACAACCAGAGTAATGCTGTAAAATAAAAGTACAGTAATACTATAAAAATACTACAAAGACACCACAGTAATATAACTCGAGTAATACAACAAATATACTACAAATATACTACAAAAATACTACTGCATACATACTGTAAGATATACCTACAGTAATACTACAAAAATCTGACTTCAGAAATACTGAATAGAAGTACAGTCTTAATACAAAAATACCACAGATATGATACAAAAATAATGCCATGGTAGAAATAGGATATAAATACTACTGTAGAAATACTACAAAATAAAAGTAGAGTGTTACTCTAAAAATACTAAAAGAAAATACCACAAAAAAACAACTAGAGTAATGCTACAGCATAAAAGTACAGTAATACTAAAAATGCTATCAAAATACTACAGAAATACAACTAAAGTAATATTATAAAAATGCTTAAAAAATTCCAAAATATAACTACAGTAATACAACAAAGATACTACAAATATACTAAATTCCATTACAGAAATACTACAAAAATACAACTGCAGCCACACCACAAAAAAACTACAAAAACACTATTGCAGAAATACTACAAAAAAACTATAAAATATAACTACAGATGTACTACAAAAATGTGACTTCAGAATTACAGAATTGTCATACTACAAAAATACTACAGATATGATACAAAAATGATGCCATGGTAGAAATAAGATATACAAATTATTGTAGAAATACTACAAAAATACAATTTAAGTAATACTATAAAAATACTACAAAAACTCCCCCAAAACATAACTAGAGTAATTCAAAAAAAGAAAGTACAAATATACTACATTCTATTTCAGCAACATCACAAAAATACTATAAAAATACTCTTGCAGAAAGACTACAAAAATACTATAAAACATAATTACAGTAATACTACAAAAATGTGACTTCGGAAAGACAGAATAGAAGTACGGTTGAGTCGGACCTTTGATGTGAAGCAATGTTTTTTCGTTAAGCGTTTACTAAAATTGATCTTTGACGTCTATGGCCATTCATGGCAGACTAGCTAAAATGGTAACTTCGTCAGAATGGATCTTTGACTTCTATAGAAATGAATTGTCTTTATTTTCATTGATAACAACGTCGTGAAACATTGCATGTCAATAGCAATAGCAGTTTATGTATCTTTGGTGTCCGTGACAGCTTAGTCAAAATTGGTCTTTGACGTCTATGGCCGTCAGGGGCAGTATAGTTAAAACAGTTTTGGACACCAGCTCAGTAGCCTAGATGGTAAGGCGCCCGCTTTGAGACTGGGAGGTCGGTGGTTCGCGCCCCGGCTGAGTCATTCCTAAGAGTTAAAAAGTAGTCGGCGGCGCCCTCTGTTGGCTGCGGCTGCATCGGCTCGCTACAACGGGTCAGGTGCAATCGACATTTCGTTCTGTGTACATTATTACACAGAATGACAATACAAGGAAATTATTATTATTATTATTATTATTCTGCAAAGCTGTGATGTCTTTAGCAGCCTAGCCAGAATGGATCTTTGATGACTGTCACAGTCAATGGCAGTCGAGCTAGACTGCATCTTTGAATTCAAGTGGCATCCTAGCTATAATTGACCTTTTCCATTAAAGGCAACCTAGCCAAAATGGATCATTGACGTCTATAGCTGTTTTTAGGGAAGTATAGGTAAAATGTCATTTGGACATCTACAGCTGTATATTGCAGCCTAGCTAAAATTGACTTATGATGTCAATAGCTGCCTTTGGCACTCTTTGCTAAAATAGATCTTAGAGGTCAATAGCAGCCTAGCCAGAATGCATCTTTGACATTTATAGCCGTCAATGGCAGTATAACTGTAAAGCATATGTGAATTAATTATCTGTCAATGGCCGCCTTAGCTAAATTGGATCTTTGACATGTATAGCTTTCAATGGCAGTATTGCTAAAATGAATCTTGGAGGTCAATAGCAGCCTAGCCAGAATGTATATTTGACATGTATAGCCGTCAATGGGAGCAAAACAAGAAATCATCTGTGAATTAATTATCTGTCAATGGCAGCCTTAGCTAAAATGGATCTTTGACATGTATAGCTTTCAATGGCAGTATTGCAAAAACAGGTCTTCGACATGTATGGTACCCTTACCAGAAATGATCTTTGAAGTCTATAGCCACATTGACATCCTAGCTAAAACGGATCTTTGACGTGTATAGCAGCCTAGCCATAATTATCTTTGACAGCTATAACCATAAATGACAGCCTAGGCAGAAGGTGTCTTTGATGTCCATAGACGTCACCGGCAGCCTAACTAAACCTGATCACTGATGTCAATACCTGTCTAAGGCAGCCTAGTCAAAATGGATTCCTGAGGTTACAATCGTGTATGTCAGTCTAGCTCACGTGGATCTTTTACGTCAATAGACATCTCTGGTAGCATAGCTAAAATGACTTTTTGACGTTTATGGCAGTATAGCTCAAATATATTTCATGTATATCGTAGTGTAGGACAGCCTAGCTAAAATGGATATTTGAAGTCTATTGCCTTCTATGGCAGCCAATAAATGCAAATAAGCAAAACAAATTATGACGTGTATAAAATATTACAAATACTAATGACTGTATAGGAGACTGTTATAGATGAAAAACTATAATTTTCAGTTCACTCAATTCCCAAAATCAATTACCATCTTTTTTAGTTTGCTCCGAGACGCTAACACGATCTAGCGACCCGAAGAGTCAAAATAAATAAATAAATAAACACGCCATGCATCAAATATGGAAGCGGGGCAGCTGCTACGAGCTGCAGATAGCTTGCGGCAGATGTTTGGCTGAATTTTGGATATTAAAAACTAAGAAGGCTGGAAAGAAATGGGTGCGTTGGGAACATACCATGCGTAATACGTAAATATGACTCAAAACGTAATGTACTGATAGCATTCAAATCGGCAGTTTTTCCAAAACACGGTAAAAACCCTCGCTATAATGCGGTTCACTTTTCACAGTTTTGCTATTTCACTGATTTGCTTTGACAATCACAATCAATAAACTGTTTTATAAGGACTGTGCCTACAGCAAAAGCAGTTGGGTCATTCCTGTCATTCACCGATTTGAATCACAACCTTAGTTTCCATGGTTATCATGTATTTGAATTTCCCTCTAGCATGTCTGAGTACCCATAGAGACTAAATATAGTACCAAAGAATACAGTATTATATTGCTCATTATGCGAGTCTTTAGTAAGCACTGTCTGGATCTGCCACACTATCATCCTCCAGAGGGCGCTAACAGGCAGACGGACCTGCCCACACACCTGCTTCTCATTACCCACGCCTGAGGGTATTCAATTAACCAGTATCTAAAGACTGTGCCAACTGTAGAGGCTGTTGGGTCATTCTCGTCCTTCACTGATTTGTTTTGTTACCATGGTTACAATGTCTTTGACTCTCCCTTTGGCATTTCTTAGTACTCATGGGGACCAGATATAGTACAAAAATACAGTATTGCATCGCTGATACCGTAAGTCTTTACGCAGCACTGTCTGGATTTGCTACGCTATCGTCCTCCAGAGGGCGCTAACTGGCAGGCAGACCTATTCACACACCTGTTTCTCATTATCCACCACTGAAGGTAAACACTAAACTGGTGTTTAAGGACTGTGCCAAGTGCAGAGGCTGTTGGGTCATTCCTTTCTTTTACTAATTTGCTTTGATAAGCTTCGTTTCCATGGTTATCATGTTTTTGACATTCCCTCTAGCATGTCTGAGTACTGTATCACCAATCATGTAAGTCTTCACGGAGCACTGTCTGGACTTGCTATGCTATCGTCCTCCAGAGGGCGCTAACAGGCAGACGGACCCACACACCTGTTTCACATTATCTTACCCACAGTAAAGTGGCATTTAAGGACTGTGCTGATAGCAGAAGTTTTTCGTTCGTTGTCTTTTACTAAAAATGTTTTTTCTTTTTTTTTCTTTTTTCTTTGAGGGGGGAGTGTTATTGGAATTGTTTTCAGTTTTTGTTTTTATTAATTTGTTCATTATAGTTATAAAATACAATATTTTGTTCCACTTTTTTGCATTCAGGTCTACCCATCAAACACGTAAGATTCTGAAATGGATGAAGAGAAAGTCATTGTGGGAAGTAATTCTGCCAATAGCATATCAGTATTTTGTGAACATATTTAAAAGAATGCACCTTTTATTCATATTAATAAGCATTTCTTACTACTAGGAGTTTCTAATCCATACTCAATGTTCCTTTAAATTATGTAATCATCTTATAAATAAACTAAGGTTTCTTCTTCATGGATTTTGGCTATAACGGATTGTTTTTTTGTCACATTAGCCCCGCGATGGTCAAGGGTTCCCCATTCGTCCGTTCGGAAAATAAAAAAATGAAAAACACTTTGACCCAAATCAAATATTTGAACGTAAGACTGCATAAGAGCATGTGCTTGCCTTGGGTCCTCCACATGACATGACTAATTGCACTCGCTCGTTTACATTTAATTATCCACTCCAACGCTCGCCTCTGAGACATCTTTCACACGACGGTTTTAACAAGTCGTCTATTTTTTTTTTACCTTTTATGTTTCATTAATTCTTTAAAAAATACTCTGTGCAATTAAATCCGTGAGAATTATACGTGAAACATGAATCATTGACGGCAAAATGTACTGTAAAGACGTATGAGTTTACCCTTGGATTCACAGCCTGCGGTATGAGGACGTCGGTTGTGAATGTTAAAGCATGAGTGAAGGATCATAGAATGTGTGTTGTGATAATTGAAAATACATATACATGTAAGGGAAAAATAAAATTTGATTTAACTTTGGTGTGATGTGACTTGAACTGGTAAAGTGGGGTTACCGGGTGGATGCAATGGGGGAACAGAGGTTGCAGATTGGATTAAGAAAAATGTTTGTAAACCCTGCATCATTAAATTATCTCATCTTATCTCATTAGCTGCACCGCTTATCCTCAGTTGGGTCACAGGGGTGCTGGAGCCCATCCCAGCTATCTTCGGGCAGTGGGCAGGGGACCCCCTGAACTGGTTGACAGCCAATCGCAGGGCACACAGGGACAGACAACTCGCTCACTCAATCACACCTAGGGACAATTTGGACCGGCCAATCCACCTGAAATGCATGTCTTTGGAATGTGGGAGGAAACCAGAGTGCTCGGAGGAAACCCACACAGGCACGGGGAGAACATACAAACTCCGCACAGGAAGTCTGGTAGCTGGACTTGAACCCACACAGGAGGTTCCCAAGACCTTAGAACTGTGCTGCACACGCGCTAACCACTGCGCCGCCGTGCTGCCAATTACATAGAATGTGAGTTGTGATAATTGAAAATACATATACATGTAAGGGAAAAATTAAATTTGATTTAACTATGGTGTGATGTGACTTGAACTGGTAAAGTGGGGTTACCGGGTGGATGCAATGGGGGAACAGAGGTGGCAGATTGGATTTAAAAAAAAAATGTTTGTAAACTCCGTGTCATTATATTATTATTTATGTTTATTTTAGCATAGTTGACATAATATGAATGTCACCTTTAGTTTTCAGAAACCAAAGAAAAAAGACATTCTGACTCAAATGAATCATTGTATTTAAGGTATCTCTTCTGTTATAAACAGTACCCAAACGAAATGAATGTATTCCAGTTAGTGAATCAGGACGTAGCAATTTAACAGAGTAGGTATACAATTTGATTTACCTTTGGTGTGGTGTGACTTGAGCTGGTCCAGTGCAGTAGCCGGGTGGATGGAGAAGGGGAGGAGGTGGCAAAGAATTTACAAGTTAGAGTGTGGGGTGATCAAGAGAAAATATATTTCTTTGGGCTTAACAAATCATATTGGACAATGAATGAAGATCATTTTGATTTAGAATTTGTTCTCCTAGCAGCATTTAAGCGTGCCATTTTAGTCTGAAATCGCTTCAAAGATAATGTGACCACTTACGTATAACCGTGGTAGAAGAAGGGTATAAACATAACGTAAAAAAATGAGTAAAAGTACAAATGTTAAAAAAACAAAACTGAAAATGATAGAGGAAGAAAAGGTAAAAAAGGGAAAAAAATGAGTAAAAGGGACAAAAGAGTACAAAAGTGAAAACATGTGGTAAAGGAGTAAAAAGGGAAAAAAATAGAGAAATTAAAAATATAAAAAGGGAGGAAATAAAAAAGGAAAGAGTATAGGAAAGGGTTAAGGGAAACGATAAAAAAAAAAAAAAAAAAAAAAACATAAATGGGAAAAATGTCCAAAAAGAAAAGAAAAAGACATTTGGGCATTGCACTTCGAAACAAGACACTTAAAATACTTAGCATTTTGGAAATGAAGCAAAGCGTAAACAAAAGTAAACGATACAGTGTAAAAAACATTCAACAGTACTTTCCATACCATTAAATTCACATTGAGGTATTTTCTATCTAAACGCAGTAGAATTTTCTCAGATGCAATACTACTTCGGGGCGAACCACCGATTTCACTGTCCACCCGCAAACACAGAAAACAAGCAAACCCAATTGGCAGCCAAATAAGGGACGTTCCTTTTTCAATATCGAGTAAATCGAGTCTCGTTCCGGGCAGATGGTGAAAAGTCTTTATTTGGAAAAAGCTTAAAAGGGACGGTTGTCGGCGTTCTTGTTGTGTCAAGCTAGCCAAGTACTTCCTTTGAAACTTGTTTGTGTCTTTGATGTGACATTAGCAAGGTTGCCTTGGCAGCGCTAATGGATCGCAGGAGAGCAAATTTACAGGCGCAAAAGTCCGACTGACCTCGAGTTTGTTTAGTTGACTGTGAAGGATTTTTTCTGGCTTTAATTTTAAAAATCGTTAGGACTGAAACCAAATATTTTTTACTGCAATCAGTTAACAAACTTGCCCCCAGGTGTTGCTTGTGCTCCACCATAAATCTGTTCTTCTCTGAAGGATGGTAGAATTTCTTACACTGATAAAAAAATGGATAAAAAAATAAGTAAATACTTAGAGTTTGTTGACTTCTGATATGAATTACTAATCCCCAGAAAATGTAATCAGTGAACCAGGCCGTTTGAAATAGGACATACAATTTATTAACACAGAGAATTATGGAAGTGTTTGACTGCTGAAATCTTGAAACTATTAGCACAAAAAGATCCAAGAACCAGCAAACAATGAGTTCAATCTATAGCCGTCACCTTACTTGCGTTAGTGAGAGATTTGGTCTTGTGGTCCGGATAGGCCACGTGCTGAACTCCAGAACACGGCAGGCAGGCAGGAGAAAAAAAAGAAAAAGGCTATCGCTCAGAGGAGAAAAAAAGAAAAAGGCTATCGCTCAGCCAATTCTTTTTGTATGGACCAGTCACACTCGTCCAGATCATGCCTCTGTGGAGAGGTCTTTGATCTGATACTCTCAGTATCGGGTGATGGTGTTTGAAATTGCTAAACTTGTTGGAAAACCAAATAAATTCGATTTTTGTGTTATTTTCCGTACTTGAGAATGTCCCTCTAATCGACATGATTACGAACAGTGAGAAGATTATTTTAGTAATACATTGCCTGGATGTTTTGATTACATTTTGGTATAATGGCGGCGCCCTCTGGCTGCGGCTGCATCGACTCGCTACAACGGGTCAGGTGTATCGACATTTCGTTCTGTGTACATTGTTACAAAGAATGACAATACAAAGGAAATTATTATTATTATTATTATTTAAAACTTCATGTTATTATGGTACACGGTGAATTAGTACGTCCTGGAACCGTCCAAAAGGGGACGCCATAGTTCCTTCCATTTCGAAGTGAGCTATTCAAAACAGAGTTGATGGGAGTTATTTTTGCACTGGGCTGATTTGTTCTACAACTGATTAAAAAAAAACAAAAAAACGAAGCTAGTGTAGTCCTAAAATATAATTCGAGAGCAAAACCCAATACTAAATATTCTTTTGAATCAAGTACCCATAAATAAATGTTTGAAATATTCAATGTTTTTGATTAGGCATCCACAAAAATACATTAGCATTAGCGGCTAGCAGCAGTGTCAACAATTAGCATCAGTTGTTAAGGTCCGAAAAACTGGTAACACCAGACAAATTATTTATCACTGATAGCAAAAGTGATGCTAGCGGCTAATGCAAAGCTAGCCACGAAAGTGATGCTACTTGCTAATAGCAGTTACCTGGTTGAAATATCTATGAAATTGAAACAGATTAGCATAGGTAGGACGTTAAAGATAACTAGATGAGCTTTCATTTTCTTTTAGGTCACGATCTTGTTTGTGTTTTATATTGTCGACTGCTAAAAGATATCGTAAAATCAAATATTGTTGTCGAGTTTGGCTAACGACAACAAGCTTTGTAATAGCGTTCTGTAAAATGTGTGTATTGTTATTCTTTATCAATATTTAATAACTTAACATTTTGTTTAATGATAATTAAATAAATACATTTTCTGTTTTTATTGCTTTGTTTAAATATGCCGGTACTAAAAATGTGAGTTTGTAACACATAATGACAATTTGCCAGCGCCGTTTGCTAACCTCAAAGATCGAGGAGACGTTTTGAAAAAAAAAACAGAAACAAAAGAGCATGAAATTAGGAAAAGGGAATAGATTAAAGAACAAGAGACAGTGAAAAAGGAAGAAAAGTGTAAACAAGGAAAAAAAGAGAAGTAAAAGAGGAAAAAAGTGAAAAATCAGTGATGCGGGAGAAAAAAATAACAAAATGGGAAAAGGAAATAGTAAAAATAATAAGGAACTGAAAAAATGGAGATGGGTAGAAAATGGAAAGTTTGAAAAAAAAAAAAAGGAAAACAAGAAAAATGTCCAAATCGAGAAAAATGGGAAAGAAAGAAGAAAAAAGGTGAAAATTGAAAAATTGGAAAAAAAGAAAAAACAGGAAAAGAAGTAGAAGCCTTGGTGTCCCATCTTTTGACACAGAATATTAAACAATTAAATGATAGATTTAACTTTTACGTTTCCTGTATTAAAACAGTGAATGTTGCAAATATGATGAATTCTCTGCATGTATGATGATGTTTCAAAAAAGTTTTAGCTTTCGCAAATATTTGTATTTAGTTAACTTGTTTTATGTTCCAGCAAGCCACTGTCCACCAGTCGGTACCAGACTAAATGGAGGACCCACTACCTGTACATCAATACCTGACTAATGAGAAGTGGGATATTTAAAGACTGTGCCAACAGCAAAAGCTGTTGGATCATCGCTTGCTATTTGCACGCTCGTGCATGCGTACATTTCTCAACCCCTTGATATCTGTTTTTGATCCATCCTAGACTTCCTGAACATTGCCAGACGAGAGATTTTCCCAGAATGCGTTTTTTTTCTATCGCCTTCTCCCTTCCTTCCACATTCAGAGCGCTTTTTGCTAATTACCTTTGCCACAAATAACCTTTGTCACTGAGTCTTTGTGTCTGCGCATGGGTCGGCCACCCATCTGATGACTGTAAATAATCTTACATGACTCTATTATTTATGTATCTTGACTCTGTTCTCTAATATAATTAACTCTACCATCCTTTTTGTTTTAATTAATAAACAAAGAATTAAAAATGTCCGTCCCTCAAACTTTTTGCTAGCCGCATTCCCACACAAGCCAGTTCATTATAAATTATAGTTCTTGTTTTTTATACAAAACAACGCAAAAAAAGGACTAAACCGAAATAATGGATCAGTCTATTTTTAACTTATAAATAATTGAAACACGAGTGACAATTTACTAGCGCTGTTTGCTAACCCGAGAAGCAGGAGGAGACGTTTTGCTCTTTGAGCTAATTTGGACGGACGCATTTTCTCGCTGACCTTATCGATGAAGGTCACGTACGACGATTAGAGGTCGTGAGAAATGGTCCGGCGTTTCCAGACGATAAAATACGCGCTCAGTTGAAGGTTATGTCATTTTTGAACGGGAGATTGAAATTAAACCTAATGACCGAAAGGACTTTGAAAAAAAACGGATTTGATTTTCTCGATATTTATTCGGAAGAACTCCGACGCAAAGTACATAAACTCCGAACACATTACCGGCGTTCCACTCGTGAAATTCATCTTGGAGGTGATCGTTTTATATTAATGCGCTCTATTCTGCTTTCAATATATATTAATGTCGGGTGTAAATTTCCTTTTTTTGTAGAGTTATTTCCAAAGCATTCTTTTAGCATCTAATGTAGCGTGGTTAATGTTTAATGAAGCTAGCAGCCACGAGTGGTGACATGCAGTATCTGCTGGATTTTTTTTTTTCACTTTTAATTCAGGACACGTTCACTTTGAGGTAAAATTAAGATCGTTGTTGTTTTTTTTATCAATTTTGGATTTGGAAAGTTAGCTTAATTTAAGAAATAAAATCTTGTTAGTATGCTAGCTGTAGGGATTTTTCCAACTTTAATTTGAAAAATCGTTAGGATTGAAACTAATTATTCTTTACTGCAATCAGTAAACGAATTTGCCTCTAGGCTTGTGTTGCTTGTGCTTTTTTTCTGAAGGAAGCTAGAACTTCCCACACTAATAAAAAAAAACGTTATTACTTTGAGTTATTTGAGTTCTGATATGAATTACCAATCCCGAAATAATAGATTGTTCATTACAAGGCCGATTTAAATGGCCACACAATTTATGAACAGAGAAAATTAATGATAAGGAAAAAAAGGGGAGGCGAAGCGTCGGAGATTATGGGAGTTTTCGACCGCTAAAAGTCTGGAAGTTACTAGGACAAAAAGAAAGTTTCCGCTAAAATGCTAGTTGATTTGGGGAGATTCTCTTGTACAGAAAAAAAAAACGCTGATTCCCAGTAACCATCAAACATGGAGTTAGATCTGAAACCTTCCTCTTACTTGTTGTTGTGGAGAGATTTGGTCTCGTGCTCCAAATGGTCGCAACATGCGGCCGATGTGTTGAACTCAAGGCCGCAGTGTAAGCTTGGACAGCTGCGCCATGAGTCAGTCAGTTAGGATTAAAACAGGCAATCGATCAGCTACTCTTTTTATATGGGCCAGGAATGCTTGACCAGATCATGCTTCTTTAGGTGTGGTCTCAGATATCTGAGACCACCAGGATCGGATGACGGTGTTTGAAGTTGCTAAACTTGTTGGAAAGCCAAAATTTGCGTAATGTTCTGGACTTGAGAATGTCTCTTCAATCGACATAACTACGTACAGTGAGAACATTATTTTATCTATGCATTGCCTTTGATCTTTTGATTACATTCAAAATGTCATGTTATTAGATTTCATGATGGTACACGGTGAATCGGTACGTCCGGGAACTGTTCAAAAGGAGACGTCGTCATTCCATCCATCCCAAAGCGAGCCTCCCGAAACAAAAAAGCAAAAGTTATTTTTGTGCTGGGCTTATTTGCTCTACATAGCGATAAAACAGTGTAATCCACAGAAATCGTATTTCATTGTAAAAATTGAAGTGAAAGTTTTTAGTTCAAAAGACAACTCTACATAAACGGTGATGAAGTAGGAATATTTCCTACGATTTATTTTTTTCCCACTTATTAAAAAAATACACCAGTTCCAATTTGTTTTCAGCATAAAAGAAGAATAAATGAAAGCTTTAGTTTACGATGTAAGTGTCATGTCCTGCACGGTTGTCATGGCGCCCAGCTGGCCCCACCCCCTGACACCGGCTGACCTGCATTTTCCTGTGGGTACTTAAACGTGTCTTTTGGAACTGCCCTTTGCCAGATCATCGTTTACCCTTGTTGAAAACCTGTTCATGCCCGTTTAATCTGAGTAATGCATAGATTGTAATTTTGCCTGCCTTTGAGCCTGCTTTGTTTTGTTTTTGGTCCGTTTGTGTGTCGGACAACTTTTCTTTCTCAATTAAAGTGACAGATTGTCTACGCAAATGAGTTCTGACTTCCTGATTCCCGACCTGCTTCATGACAGTAAGCTTGTTATCAATTTAGCGTAAAAACAAGGGAAAAAAACTGAAACTTTTTAAAGTAAAAGAAGCTAGGTATTGTTGTAAACCCAAAACAAACAAAAACAAGTGAAAAACTAGGAAAAAAACAACATCAAACACCAAAATGTTTAGTGTAGAACGAGAAGCTAAATACCGGCTAAGAACAAAACAAGATTTATTCCAGCATAGAAAGAGTGTATTCATATTAATGGCATAGAAGTACAAACTAGTTTTCATAAAAGAAATAAGAAATTTCTCATTGGTCTAGAAGAAAAATCCTTTTTCTAGCTTTTAGCTTTTAATGGCTTGGTGTAAAAGGAAAAAAAAAACAACAAAAAGCTCATTTGCATTGCGGGAGAAGATGCGCTAAAGGATTAGCGTAAAACCAAGAATAAAATGCCAAAGGGGGAAAAAATGGCTATGGCTCAACCAATTATTTTTATATGGACCAATGACGCTCGACCAGATCATGCCTCTATGGGCGTGGTTGCAGATATCTGATACTCTCAGTATCGGGTGACGGTGTTTAAAATTGTGAGAAATTTGCACAATGTTCTGTGCTTGAGAATGTCCTTAATTGCGTCCAGTGAGAACATTATTTCATCAATACATAGCCGTGGATGTTTTACTTACATTCGAAACTTCATGCTATCAGATTTCATTATGGTACATGGTAAATTGGTACGTCCATGAACTGTCCAAAAGGGGACGCCGTTGTTCCGTCTGAGTTATTTAAAATGAAAAATGGGGAAGTCATTATTGTGCTTGGCTTATTTGCTCTACAATATGAATTTTATTTTTTTGAATAAATTATCAAAAGCAGAAATTTTCAATTAACGCTTGTTGTACGATTGAAAGGTGTCAATGCCCATATAAAGTCATGTATGTATATTTTCTTCATTTACATATTTCTGTATTTTACAACTTCTTCATCTATTCAGTCATAATGATGCGCTAAAGGATTAGCGTAAAACCAAGAATAAAATGCTATATTTCAGCGTAAAAGAGGTTAGTCATTAGCTTCAAGCAGGGTTTTAGGAACATTTTTGACCCAAAGGGCCGAAATAGCAAAATGTTTTGACCTTTTTCCCTGTGTGACGTTAGCTCATTTATGAAATGATAATAATGTCTGTGTCCCATATCAAAAAATATACCACTTTAATTTTGTCTCCCTCCCACAGTTAGTTAACCCTCAAATGACCAAAAATGATACATTTCACTTGGAATGTTTTTGTTAATCGGGCCATTAAAAAGTCAGAGTATTATGAGTAATTACTGTTGGCCCCTTTTGTTCAGAATGAAGGATTTTATACATTCGACTAAAAAGGATTTTATACGATTGAATACAAGTTACATTTATTGAGTGCAATGAAGATTTTCACCGAGTAGGCTATAGTTCAATGACAGGTCACGCCGTTCCAAATGGAGAATATTTTGACTAGGGAATTTTGATAACAGGACTCTGACGGAGTAGGGCAAGCGAAGTTTTGAGAACAAGGCCCTGATGACGTAGAAACGCTCGGTGTTGTTTTGCGTTTTCCAGACATCGCGACGCCCAGGGGAGCTTCCTTGGCACTCCCATGGGAGGAGTCGAGACACCATCTTGCTAGTAGAGGAGAAAGCTAGAGGACTTGGGGAGACTCCAACGACAATAATTCGACTAATTCGGCCATATTCGATAGAGTTCACTTAGTTAAATTGTTAATGAAATTAAACCTGCCCCCATGTGAAAATGTCGGCTATTCTTGTTAATCTTTTCCATCAAGAAAGGAGCGCGCATTGTTATGTGAATGTAGGTTGTGTTTGGTTAATGGAGTCAGATAACTAATTCGAACAATTTGGTAAACGCTACATTTTAATATTTAATTCCTGACAAGAACAACCTAAACTTTTAATATCTACCAATATCTACTGTATTTAGCTCCATTTATTTCTATTTACCTCCCTTATTTGCTACATAAAATTGATGCATAATCAAGTTATCAGCAACCGCGGTGCCTACTAGAAATCCTAAAGACCAACAATAACACATGGCCAGGGTTGGGTAGGGTTACTTTAACTGGATTAATTTCAATTACTTTTGGATTACTCCAATACCAAATATGCTAATAAAAGACAAAAGAAACTAAATATGAATAAAATGACTCAATTTTGTGCAGGCTTGGAAAGTAAAGGAATACATAGAACGGCAAAAATGATGTTGGCAAGCAGTTTGGATTTATTTTCATTTTCTTTCTGTCGCATTTTATATTAGTTTTGCCGCAGATCAAAGCCAGGAGAGAAAGCTTACCACGTGTTGTGAGTCATATTTTCGTTGTCACAATATGTTAACCCATTTTGTAACAATGACAATAAAGGTCTATTCTATTCTATTTTATTCTATAATTTTATTCATATTTAGTTTATTTTGTCTTTTATTCGCGTATTTGGTATTGGAGTAATCCAAAAGTAATTGAAAGTAATCCAGTTAAAGTAATCCTACCCAACCCTGCACATGGCACTATTTTGTTTATTTCCGCCACTCAGCAAAATGTCCTCGTCATCCTCACATAAAACATAATAGCTCGCATTGCATATCAAGCATATGGCTAGCAAATCAACGTAGCTAACAAGTGTCGGGAAAATAACATGCGAGAAGGTTTCAGTGCGAGGTCATAAAAGCGGCGTCCTGATGGTGGTAGGCGGTAGATCGTTTGATGGTGGCACTTACGCGGAGGGATAACCGATTCAAGAGAAACGATGGTTGCCACGGTGATGAGAGGATATTTGGGATCGTTATGCCATTTTTACAATCGCACCAATGTTTAGAGCAGGGGTGTCAAACTCATTTTAACTCGGGGGCCACACGATAGGACAAACATTCTGTCGGGGGCCGGACTAGTAGATTAAAGAGAAAGAAAAAGAGATAAAGAAATAAGAGAAAGGGGGAGGGAAAAGGAGAGAGGGTGGGACAAAGAAAAAAAAAGAGAGAGAGGGAGGGAGGGAGCGTGAGAAACAAAAGATAAAAAGTCGTGAGAGAGGGGGAAAAGAAAGGGAGAGGAAGACAGAAATCCAAAGAGAAATAGAAAGACAGAAGGAGAGAAAGGAGAAAAGAAAGCGCAAAGGGTATGAAGAGAGAAAGAGAAAAGAGAGAAAAGGAAAAAAGGAAGTTAGAGCAAAAGAGGTTAAAAGACACAGAGAGAGAAAGAGACAGAGACAGAGTGGGAGAAAAGGGGTGGAAAAGAGAGAGAGAGAGAGAAATAAATACAAGTACAGTGTCTTTGTGAGAGGCACCTGTCTTTGGCAACATCAAGTTGACATATTTCAACCTGCAGCTTGTTTTTCTCTTGCGCTTCTCTGAGTGTTGTCTCTCGGGCCGGATTCAATCCCTGATCTGGCCTGCGGGCCCCCTGTTTGACACCTGTGGTTTAGAGCATTTTAGCGCCACATGGGAGAAGACATTTTTCAAGGGGGCCGGATTTGAAAACGAATTGCATAACGAGTGTGTCTCAGCTCGAAGGCTGGGGGTCTTTTTGGAGGCTCGCAATTAAATCATGATTCAGAGATGAAATATTATAGTTTTTCTTTTTTCTTTTTTTTACTAGGATTTAATCTCGTGCAGTGTTCATCAATTCTGCTTTTTTTAAAATAAAAAATAAGAATAATAAAAATCCCACTAGTTGAATTCACTTCGGGGAACTCCTAAAAATAGCGAGCAACAAAAATAGCATAAAAAATAATTGAAATGATTGAGTTAATGATTTAAAAGCATTTCTGTTTTTTTTTCGGAAAATGTTAAATAATATAGGAACTTCACTTTTAGATTTCATATATATTTTAAAAAGGAGCTGAAGCTTCTTAAAAATTTCACAAAGAAACAAAAGTTCTATTTTTTTTAAAGTAAAATAACAACGAGATGGGATTTCTCAATGCTCTCTGATTGATTAATGATAGTGAGCAATAACAGCTACAGTGGGTGCTTTGCGAGTGGCACTTGAATCTAGAGACATTCAGTGGACATATTTAAAACTGCAAGTCATTGGTGTAACGCAGCTAGTTTTTTCTCGTGTGCTTCTCTCCGCATTGTCTAGTATGTCACATAAAATCAGGTGGCGGGCCACATTTGGCCCGTAGGCTATATTTCTGTTTAGTGCTTTCACATTTTTTCTTTGGGTGGCGAAACAAGCAAAACCTTTTGTTCATGGAATACAATAGAAATGAAAATTGTATTTTATAAATTATAGGGAAATAAATTGACTTCATATACAACTGGAAAAACATAGAAAACTGTAATCCAATGAAAAAATATTGTAGGTATTTTTCTAGCTTTAATTTTGAAACTAATTATTCTTTATTGCAATCAGTCAACAAACTTGCCTCTAGGTGTTGCTTGTGGTCCACCATGAACCTTTTCATCCCCTAAAGGATGTTAAAATGTCCTACACTGATAAAAAAACATTATTATTTTGAGTTCTTTGAGTTCTGATATAAAATACTAATCCCAAGAAGATGGATTCAATAAACCAGGCCAGGGGGAATAGGACACACAATTTATTAACACTGATAATTAATGATAAAAAAGGGAGAGGGGGGGCGCCAGATATTATGGAAGTTTTCGACCACTCAGAGTCTAGAAGTTACTAGCACAAAAAAAGCGTTTCCCAATAATGCTAGTCGATTTGGGGAGATTCCCTTGTACAGAGAAAAACACTTAAGAACCAGCAAACATGGGGTTAAATCTGAACCTGTCACCTTACTTGCATTGTAGAGAGATTTGGTCTCATGCTTTGGATAGTCGCAACGTATGGCCCACGTGCCTAACTCAAGGCCACAGTGCAGGCTTATACGGCCGCGACAAGCAGCCGACGTGCGATGAGTCAGGCAGGTAATGGGGGGAAAAAATGGCTATGGCTCAACCAATCATTTTTATATGGACCAATGACGCTCGACCAGATCATGCCTCTATGGGCGTGGTTCCAGATATCTGATACTCTCAGTATCGGGTGACGGTGTTTAAAATTGTGAGAAATTTGCACAATGTTCTGTGCTTGAGAATGTCCTTAATTGCGTCCAGTGAGAACATTATTTCATCAATACATAGCGGTGGATGTTTTACTTACATTCAAAATTTCATGCTATCAGATTTCATTATGGTACATGGTAAATTGGTACGTCCATGAACTGTCCAAAAGGGGACGCCGTTGTTCCGTCTGAGTTATTTAAAACAAAAAATGGGGAAGTCATTATTGTGGTTGGCTTATTTGCTCTACAATATGAATTTTATTTTTTTGAATAAATTATTAAAAGAAGACATTTTCAATTAACGCTTGTTGTACGATTGAAAGGTGTCAATGCCCATATAAAGTCATGTATGTATATTTTCTTCATTTACATATTTCTGTATTTTACAACTTCTTCATCTATTCAGTCATAATGATACGCGTTCTCCTATAATTTCAATAAAGTTTTATTTTGCAGCCGGAAGTGGCCTTAAAAAAGTTGGTGTCATGATATCAATACTTGTTAAAACCCTTTTGCACAAAAATCCTTTTTTTATGGAATTCCCACTTCAGTTTTTTCTTCAGGTTTTGTTTTGAAACATGGAAAAATAGTCACCCATCTTAGTCTTTGCATCTGGAAATGTATTCAGTCTGTTGCTCATTTGTGCCTGGAATATTCTGTAATAAAAACTTCAAAGGAACTACTCATCTCTCCAGCCTTTATTTTGACAATTTATCGTCTTATAAGTTAGATATAAACAAATAGAGAGAAAACAAATGTCTGCTTTATAGTGTATTATTATTATTATTATTACACATTTTCATGTTTGGTAAATTACAGCTTTTATTTAAAAATTTGTATTTTCGTATAGAGTAGAAGTAATTACTTTTTTTTCAGGAAAATTGCTTAAAAGAAAAAGTTAGTTTTAGCGATAAAAGCTGACACTGGCTTCTGAATAATCATATTGAAAATGGTAAATGGTCTCCATTCAAGTCACTGAAGACCTCCCAAAGCACTTACCATGTGCTTCACACTTACTCATTAACACACACACTCACACACCGATAGCGGCTTTAGCCATGCGAGGCCTTTAATCACCTCCTTATTTTCAATAATAGTCCTACATGGGGATTGCTTACGGCAATGCAATTTAGCAATGGTACTGATTTATGTGCATTTCTTTTTGTATTTCTTAATAATCCCAAGCTTCATTTCCATGGGTATCATAATTTTGCTTCTACCTTTAGCATCACTGCAAATTTAGGTACCCATGGCCAACAAATACAGTACGAAAACTATAGTATTGTTAGGAATAGAAGTGAAGCACTGTTGGAAGTCGTTCAGCCAATAGCATATCTGCATTTACATTCATTTCGTGAGGCGAACCAATAGCAGACCGGCATTTTAATTTGACATATAGCAGAACAGCATGCTAATTTCCAGAAAAACATGCCTTTATTGTAGAATTCAAACCGCCTTAGTTTATATGATATAAATGTATATTAAAGGGATTAAAGTTTTCGACATGTTAAAACGTTTCGGACGTCGAAGAAGCTAGTTTTGAATTAAGCGAAAAGCCAAATAAAACATTCATTTTTGGTGTAACGAACAAAGAAAAACAAATTTCACACGACATGAATTTCCTCCTGTTGCGTCGTCTTTACATCAATAAAACCTCTGACTCTGTTTGGGCTCGACCTTCGATAATGTCCCGGTTTGAGGTAAGAGAAAAGAAACGACGATGGGAAAAAGCCTCCCGCGAAAATCTCAGCACGCCGCCGCGATGCCGACTGATCTTTCCCAAGCCGAAACGGATAAAGTCAAACGTCCCATCGGCCGACATCAATCCTGTTCGCGACCGCGGGATGTTTTCCGACAAAGACGTTTGCGAAAAGGCCAAGCTGTTGTTGTGCTGCTGTGGGCGGCACATCTGTCTTTACGCTAGCGTTAGCATATTTAGCGACCATTCGTCTACGTTGACGTTTCGACTGTTGAACCTATGCGTCGACGGGAACGGATTTTGCAAATTGGGGAAATATTCAAAGCACTTTTTGATGCATGCCATTGTCCATTTGCTACTTGGACAAGCGTGAAGAAAATGATGCATGATCCCGTTTGAGAGCATTCTTGTTTTTTATAGTTTTTTTGTTTTGATTATTTTTCAATGCAAAAATGAGGTGCAAGATTGTAAAAAGTAAATGTATGGAAGAAAAAAAATACATTAAATTTAGATTTCAACATCATGTATAAATTAAGACAAAATTAATAATAATAATCAACAATTAAAAATGGATGCTGCTGTAAACATTGAATTCACAATGCCTAAAAGTTTAAAAAGATCACTTCAAAAAAATACCCAACAAAGAAATAATATTTAATCTTGGTATATTTCTGGTAAGTTTTTTATTTTACCGCTGTTCATTTTATATATTATTTGTCTTATATTTAAAGTAAGATATACTGATATAAATATCTTAAAAAAGTCCAAGATCAGAAGTAATTTAAAAATTCATATTAAATCCAAATGATATTTTTTGAATTAAATTTAAAATAATACTAACTATAGAAAATTATAATTCAAATTAGAAATCAATTTAAACAAATCCAAATTAAAAATGGCAAATGGTAAATTGTCTGCATTTATATAGCAAAAACATGAAATAAAAACTAAAATGGGAAAATATACAAATCAAAGTTGAAATTAAAATGCAATTGAAAAAAACATTAATTGACTTTTTAATTACATGTTTTTAATTTAAAGGGATGTGCAAGGAAAATGTTTCCAAAATTCAAACACAATAAAAAAATAAATCCCAAAATTGAGAAAAGATCAAACATTAAAATATGTATATATTTTTTTTAAATGACAGCAAAAAAACACCATTCAAAATCAAATTATATTTGATAATAAATTCATAATACATGTAATAAGAAAACATGTAAACATAAACTATTAAACATTAAAATCATAAATACAAAATGTAAAAATGACAATGTAATTTTAATTAAAAACTAAAATAATATGCATTCAGATCAGAAAATGGAATCCCACCAACAAAAAAGGAAAAAGGCTAAACAATATTTAACATAAATCTTGGTTTATTTCTAGTCCAACTGTGTTTACATTTCTATTGTTTTAACTGGTATTCATTTATTCTCTTTTGTATTTCCTGAGGATAGTAACATTAAAATAAAAAGTTTTTTTTCACAAATTCAAATATAAGACAATTTATTTTAATTTAAAAAAATGTAAAAAATAATAATAATTCAATTTAGCATACATCAAAATTAAAGATAAAAACTTCAAAATCAAAATAAAAGAATTGCCATTCAAAATGTATAGTAGATAAAACAGAAATTCCAAAATAAAATCCTACCCCCCCAAAAAATCCATACATAAAATCTATAAATAATTTGGTACAGACGCTCCCCTATTTATTTCGACTTACATAAAACGGTAGTTACGAAAAAACAAAAATGTAGGATGTCGAAAAATAGCCAGACATTGCTGTAAGTTAGATTTTGTATTACGTACCTTTTTCCGAGAACAGGACATTACTGTAGTGCTTCTTTACGCCACTACCGGCGTGTGGCGCTGTGAAAAGTCGACCAGCATCCACCTCGAAGAAGAATCCCAGCTTCTACTTCCTGGTTTGTGTGTAATCCTAACAAAGTGTACTGTATCGCTAGGGCGCTAAGAACCTTGACATTTTTATTGTTTAATATCTCGTGCATCCATTCAATATTATTGGTGTAAAGTGTAAAGAAGCGGCGAGCCGTATCTTTTGAAATGAAAGTGGAATAAGAAAGCTTGATGCGGTTGAGAAAATGGTCAAAACGCTTTTTTTCTGTCTTTTTTTACCACGGAGGAGGACCTCTTGAAGTGCCTCTCCCAAAAGTAAGTTATACTCAACTTTATTTATGTTTATAGAGCATCTTTGTCATGAACCGGACCAGGAGGAGAACCCAAATGCGTGACGTTTCTCACACAAGCCTTTTATTTTACGGGAAATGGGGCAGTCATGCACGTTAGGCAGCAGTCTGGCGTGGAGTGACAGGAAGCCAGAGAGCGACGAGATCGATACCAATTGCCCGACCAGATATCGAACATAATGGGATCGATACCGGACAGGACGGGACAGAAAGGATTGATATCGAAACAGGATATTGAAATTAAACAGGACAAACTACACAGGAACGAAAACTGGAGAGAATAATAAACAGAACAAAAATAGAACAACACCTGACAGGAACCGCAGGCAGGGAACTGGACAGACTCAAAACTCACGTCTTGCGGGGCAGAGGTTCGTTGACAGACTGACAACAGGAGAGTGAAAGGACTGTGCTTAAAAAGGACAGGGAACCAATCGGGTTGCCTGCAGCGGCTGGCGCCAAATGAGCGTGTACAGGCGGTCCTAATCAGTCATCATGACAATATTATTTTATCAAATCTTGATTTTTTTTAGTACAAAACAATACAGGTTACTTATGCAAACCTTAAACCTGCACAATATTGCATTGGACCAATTTACTAACGGATTCAACTTACGGACGATCGTTTGGAATCTTGTTAAAACTGCACACAGCTAGATTTTGAAGGTTGTAGATAGATAGATAGATAGATAGATACTTTATTCATCCCCGTAGGGAAATTCACACTTCCAGCAGTCTACCCCGTTGTTTATTAACAGATTAACTTGTAGCGGAGTGGATGACGTCACGCCAGTCCAAAAGTTCGACATTCCTGCGGCAGATGGAAATCTTTTCTTTGTGAGAATCCAGGGATACACCACCTCGTGTTAGCAAGTCCGCCTCCTCTCCGATTCCCCCCGGCTTTCATGTCTCTGTTTAGCGACGTTGAAGCCGGATTTCTCCAGGTGGCTCCGGGTGGCTACACGTTAGCGTCCGGAATGCTAAACGTGAGCCGCGTTTCCGCAAAACACAGCAACTGCGCTCCCTGTGCGCTTCGATGTTTTCAAAAAGCACTCGATGATCCTATTTGGTCGTGAGTTCGCATTTACCATGATTACGGATTACGTTGTATGATAAGAGTGGAAGACCAATGCTGAGAAAGTACTGATACGAAAGGATACAGCAAGCAAATATTTCACTCAAATATGTGGATTAACATAAGTGCATTCATAACAACTAAATAAACAATGTGACTATCAAAACAATGATACATTTATTAAACAACAAACTAGCTGGAAAATTAATGTTAGGGTGACAACATACCATAAAATCCAGACTATAGAGTGCATCTGATTATAAGCCGCACGCACCACATTTTACATGCTTTACTGGTTTTGTCCTTACACAAGCCCCACCTCTATATAGGCCACATGAGCCCACATTGAAACATGTATCACAGACTCAAGCTTATCCCGATCGTGACTACAGATATAGTACACAATGCAATCACAGCAGTCGGCAACATAAACAGAAAATGATACCGGTAGTTAAAATTTAATGCAGACCTTTAAAGTCCGGGTCCCTTTAAAAGTAATCCAATGAAAAAAAATGTAGATTTCCAAAGTTAAGGGTGGGAAAAATAAATATCCACTATTGTCCGCTGCAACAACAAACAAATTTAGCTCAGCTTCACCCCACTTCCCGTCAGCCCGTGTTTGCTCCGCCCCTTCTTTTTGATTTGACGATAGAAAACATATCACAATAAGTCTCTAAAATAAATACAATACAAAAATATACAGTTGCAAATACATATTATACATGGTTACACATATTTACAAAGAAAGACGGTACACCGAGAGAGTTTTCAAAGTTTTAAAAATGATAATATAACTTTCATCCCAAACCGTGCCTCTGAAAGGTACCACCACAAGCCTTACCGCCATTGCGAAATTCACGGTAAACCGTCCTCATCTTTCTCCTTATAACTGTCGCCATCAAGGGCGTCCTCCTCATCATGAGAAAGAACCTTTGTCATGTGTATAATTCGAACATATACCGTAATTTCCGCACTATAGGGCGCACCGGGTTATAGGGCGCACCCCCCAAAAATAGTTTTTGGTCCTATATCTTCCATAGATAAGGCGCACCGGATTATAAGGTGCTACAATGGGAACGTCGACAAAACAGTCAGATGATTCAGTCAAACTGATTACCCGCTTAACATTCCCAAAGCTCGCAAAGAAGCAAATACGTGTCGTAGACACGTGCGGATGCGGTGCCCGTACGATGTCACTTAAATGCGTCATTTCAAATATCATTCGGAAGGTTAAAGTCTTGGAATTCAAGAAATGGCAACCATTCCTTAGTTTCTATTTTATTTTTCGCTCGCAACTTTACTGTGCATATGACAATAAACACTTGAAATTGAGTTTAATTCACTCAACTCATCACAGCAACATCAAGATCGTTCTAAAACAAGATACCGGGAAAATATAAAGCCGCATAACTCACCTAAGTTCTCACGTTCAATAATGATACGCAATCATGGTCTTCTTACAACCGTGAGTGTAGTTAATCCAGGAGAGTAAAATA